>NC_091122.1:171886954-171994454 GCF_040183065.1 Periplaneta americana
TTTTGGCGATATTTCACGCATTTCACTGCAGTGTACACTGGCGAAAATCAGCGTGAATGTGAATGGAGAATTCCGCTGAGCATGCGCAGAATATGAGCTTTCCAGCTCACACGGCGACCGTGTTCAGAATAAGATTTGTGGGCATTCCACCGTGTGTTGGACTTACGTCCAACGTTTTGGAACTACACACAGCTTCGATCTTCAGGCCTCAGGGATCACATATTTTGGCGCATTATGTCTGGTTACTTGATCTCAAGTTGCTCAATATGTAGACGAAACAGTAATTTATTTCAGACACTTCACTTACTTACAAATGGCTTTTAGGGAATCCGGAGGTTTATTGCCGACTTAACATAAGCCCGCCATCGGTCTCTATACTGAGCAAGATTAATCCAGTCCCTACCAACATATCCCACCTTCCTCAAATCCATTTTAATATTATCCTCCCATCTACGTCTCGGCCTCCCCAAAGGTATTTTCCCTCCGGTCTCCCAACTAACACTCTATATTCATTTCTGGATTCGCGCATACGTGCTACATGTCCAGCACATCTCAAACGTCTGGATTTAATGTTCCTAATTATGTCAGGTGAAGAATGCAATACGTGCAGTTCTACGTTGTGTAACTTTCTCCATTCTCATGTAACTTCATCCCTCTTAGCCCCAAATATTTTCCTAATCACTTTATTCTCAAACACTCTTAGCCTCTGTTCCTCTCTCAAAGTGAGAGTTCAAGTTTCACAGCCATACAGAACAACCGGTAATGTAACTGTTTTATAAATTCTGACTTTCAGATTTTTTGAAAGCAGACTGGATGACAAAAGCTTCTCAACCGAATAATAACAGGCATTTCCCATATTTATTCTGCATTTAATTTCCTCCCGAGTATCATTAATATCTGTTACTGTTGCTCCAAAATATTTTAATTTTTTCCACCTCTTCGAAGGATAAATTTGCAATTATTATATTCCCATTTCGTACAATATTCTGGTCACGAGACATAGGCCTAATCATATACTTTGTCTTATCGGGATTTACTTCCAAATCTATCGCTTTACTTGCTTCAAGTAAAATTTCCGTGTTTTCCCTAATAATAATAATAATAATAATAATAATAATAATAATAATAATAATAATAATAATAGAGAGGAACAGAGATTAAGGGTGTTTGAGAATAAGGTTCTTACAAAAATATTTGGGGCTAAGACGGATGAAGTTACAGGAGAATGGAGAAAGTTACACAACGCAGAGCTGCACGCATTGTATACTTCACCTGACAAAATTAGGAACATTAAATCCAGACGTTTGAGATGGACAGGACATGTAGCACGTATGAGCGAATCCAGAAATGCATATAGAGTGTTAGTTGGGAGGCCGGAGGGAAAAAGACCTTTGGGGAGGCCGAGACGTAGATGAGAAGATAATATTAAAATGGATTTGAGGGAGGTGGAATATGATGGTAGAGACTGGATTAATCTTGCTCAGGATAGGGACCAATGGCGGACTTATGTGAGGGCGGCAATGAACCTCCGGGTTCCTTAAAAGCCAGTAAGTAAGTAAGTAATAGTAATAATAGTAATAGTAATAGTAATAATATTAATAATAATAATAATAATAATAATAATAATAATAGTAATAGTAATAATTACTTACTTACAAATGGCTTTTAAGGAACCCGAAGGTTCATTGCCGCCCTCACATAAGCCCGCCAGTGGTCCCTATCCTGTCAGTCCTATTCCGAGGCCTATTATAGGGATACGTAACAAGCTGTTTTTTACGGTGATGGGTTGTTAGCCCTTCGCCCAACCCCCAAGCTGGAGGACCACCCCTTGTCGGCTGTCCACGACTGCTTATTCAATATATTCGCAGCTACCCTCCATATCTGGAGGCCGTCTCCTCTATCCGCAACCTGAGGACGCGCCATGCCGTGGTGATAGGGACCCACAATACATGGAGTAATAGTAATAATATTAATAATAATAATAATAATAATAATAATAATATTAATAATAATAATATTAGTAATATTAGTAATAATAATATTAATAATTAATAATATTAATAATAATATAATTAATAATATTAATAATAATATAATTAATATTAATAATAATCATAATAATAATATTATTAATAATAATATTAATAATAATATTAATAATAATATTAATAATAATATTAATAATATTAATAATAATATTAATAATAATATTAGTAATAATATTAATAATAATATTAATAATAATATTAGTAATAATATTAGTAATAATAATATTAATAATATAATTAATAATATTAATAATAATATAATTAATAATATTAATAATAATAATATAATTAATATTAATAATAATCATATTAATAATATTATTAATAATAATATTAATAATATTATTAATAATAATATTAATAATATTAATAATAATAATGATAATAATAATAATATCCCTTTTCTCTTATTCAGGAGAATACTGCTCTAACTCCGTTCTGGGCAACATGTTTAAGGGGATTTCAATTACACGACAACTCTCCGGCTTGTTTTTCTATTACACGCCTCCATGTATTATGTGGGCAGTCTCATTTCCTGTTGCTTTGAGGATTCCAATCGAGCGCCATGTTTTCCACACTAAATTGTTGCTTCCTAAATGTGTGTCCCACCTAAATCGATTTTCTTTTCCTTATTCATTTGGGATTGTTATTTTTTGTCGTCTCGTATACTCCTGAATTAGTTTCGACGTAGGAAGCGGATGTAGCTTAAAATAGCTGAAAGATGACCAATAAAATGCCCTTACATTCACATAAAAATACCATAAAAAGGTTTAAAAAAAGTTAACCACAAAGAATGAACAACCTTTAAAGATTAGAGTATCAATAAATATGTTCTTGCAACCCAGCAGTAGATTCGTAGCTGGGTCATTCCACACAAAATTTTAAGAATATGCCAGCGATGTCATGAATTTTTTTGGGCTTTTAATATAATAATGTTATTATGAAAATAAATTAAACTGCCAACTATGACCGCCATATCATTAATATTTTAGTCGTACGGATGACTGAAAAATGGGTGGCAGTTACATGTCATCCATCATTTAAAATATTCTAGACACCCTATATGAAGTGTCATCGAAACTAAACAGACGCCATTGTAAACCTGAATAACCATATTTTAATACCTTAAAGACTAATCCGAATAATATTAAGACATGTTCATAAAAACACCTCATTGAAAAAAAGAATAGTTTTATATTCGAATGCAACAAATTAAATTCATGCGAATTTCATTCGTATTAAAGAAAATCTTATACCTAATCCATTTCCCAAGTTTTATGACTTTATCTCAAAAACCTGTGAATAATTAAATTAATAAAATTACTAATTTTTGTTCCGACGGTTGAAAATCGCTTGCTATGTGTGGCGGTCGCAGCGTTCGCGAGACTTCATAGCGATGAGTAATCTCAAACGTCCGTCTCCCTGACCTTGATCGCGCAACATTCTGTACGACGGGAGAGACTACCTGCTGAGCTCCTTTGTTCCGGTGAGTTATTTTTATTAAAAACTGACATGATATTTAAGTCAACATTCTGAAATTTTCACAGTGGAATCAATATACCCTAAAGAATTAAACACATGTTTTTTCGTCTGTAAAAATGAATTGCATTTTGTGTTCTATATTTTTTTTTAATTATTTTACGGTGGGAACTTTTAAAAAATGTTGTATATTTTTTTCATTTTAAGGGCATTTATAAACAAGGCTCTCTTTTTTCGAATTGCATTGAAATCATTTTTTCATCTTCCTTTACATACTAAGAAAACTTCAATGACTGAAACCGTGTTCTTTGTTAAACCAATAATTTAAATTCTGATTGCTGCCAAACTATGAAAGATATAAATATAGTATTGCTTGAAATTCATATTTAGAACATACAAAATAAACTACTACAATATTTTTAACTTTTGAGACATCATGGTTCAAACACATACTTTTTTGCATGGAATGACCCACCTAGAATTCAGATCGATTCCAATGCGACACATCATGAGTAGAGAAATATCGATATTTGAAATTTTACAGTGTAAGAGATATTTTGTTTCAATGGAAGTGTGTAGTCTTGTTGGGTGCGCTAAGTGACAGACATGCCTTTCTGGTGGTGATAGCGCTGTGAAGATAATGCGGCATGACGTGGAACTGTCGTGTCTGGCCGAGTCATCGTGTATCCATCCGTTCAGGATGCTGGCGATAAGCATTATTGTGGTTCCGCCGGGGGAGAGTAATAAACTCAGTTTCAGCGGCTATAAACTATCCAAATATTATTAACCCTTATTCATTTATTTATTTATTTATTCATTCAGTAATTCATTTATTTATTCATTAATTCATTTACTTATTTATTTATTCATTCATTCATTTACTTATTTATTTATTCATTCATTAATGCATTTACTTATTCATTCATTCATTCATTCATTTACTTATTTATTCATTCATTAATTCATTTACTTATTTATTCATTCATTCATTTACTTAATCATTCATTCATCCATTTATTTACTTATTTATTTACTTATTTATTCATTTATTTATTTACTTATTCATTCATTAATTTATTTACTTATTCATTCATTCATTTACTTATTTATTTATTTATTCATTCATTAATTTATTTATTCATTTATTTACTTATTCCTTCATTCATTAATTCATTCATTTATTTACTTATTCATCCATTCATTTACTTATTCATTCATTCTTCTATTTACTTATTCATTCATTCATTCTTCTATTTACTTATTCATTCATTCATTCATTTGTTTACTTATTCATTCATTTATTTACTTATTCATTCATTTATTTACTTATTCATTCATTCATTTATTTACTTATTCATTCATTCATTTATTTACGTATTCATTCATTCATTTATTTACTTATTCATTCATTCATTTACTTATTCATGCTTTCATTTACTTATTCATGCATTCATTTACTTATTCATTCATCCATTCATTCATTTATTTATTTATTCATTCATTCAGTTATTCCCAAATATTTATTTACTTATTATTTAAATATTTATTTATTATTTAAATGTTTATTTATTTTTTATTTATTTATTATTTAAATATTTATTTATTTTTTATTTATTTATTATTTAATTGATTAAATTTATTTATTTATTATAATTAATTGATTCATTCATTGCTTTATTTACGTATTCATTTAATCATTTATTCATTTATTTATTTATTTATTTATTTATTCATTTACTTATTTATTTAAATATTTATTTATTATTTCAATATTTATTTATTTATTCATTCATTTATTTATTTACTTATTATTTAAATATTTATTTATTATTTTATTACGTATTTATTTATTATTTATTAATTAATGATTTATTTATTTATTATTTAATTAATTATTTACTTATTATAATTAATTGATTGATTCATTCAATCATTGATTCATTCATTCATTCATTCACTGATTCATTCATTCATTCACTGATTCATTCATTCATTCACTGATTGATTCATTCATTCACTGATTGATTGATTCATTCATTCATTCATTCATTCATTCATTCATTCATTCATTTATTTATTTATTTATTTATTTATTTATTTATTTATTTATTTATTTATTTATTTATTTATTGCACTAAGCGAAAGCATAGTTAGGCTAATGTGTTGTGGTCTGGCAAAATGTACATCATATGAAAGGGATCCTCGAACTCAGAATTAAGAACCACTGGTCTAAAATGTTCCAAGGACCGCTGCTAATAACACATAATCAGATTCAATCTGCACTTGGTAGTCATTTATCTTCATTTGTCGTCCAAGTAATTGAATTGCAACGCAAGAGATAAGAACTCTGTATAAAGTACGAAGTTAATAAAACATTGCCTTCGGCAGCGCAATAATTCTTCCATTGACCGGCGCAGAAAGCTGCAAAAACGCCTCCTTGATCTAAAAACCACACATCAGTACATTAGTCCTTCAGGTAACATTTTCATTTACAGGAGTCGACCAGTATCCTACGACGGCCTTTCGATAGCTCAGTGGTAGCGCGCGTTCTTATCGCTCTACGGATTTCCGTTCGATTCCCGGAGAGGAGCCACCGACTTAGCACACACACGGTAAGCGCCGCTGCATGCAGATCCGGAACTGCAATCAGACGTGGGTTCGATTCCAGCTTGAGTTAATTAATTAGTTGGATTTTTTCCCGAGGTTTTCCTAACTGTAAGATGATCGTAAGGCGGCCGGGTACCTTAGTTTGTAGAGGAACTGGCTATGGAATGCAAGGTCCTGGGTTCCAGGGGCGATTTCTCAGGGCATGCTATGCTTGCTGCGCAAGCCAATATTTTCGTAGAATGTGTATTTCTCAAAATGGCGTTACGTACATTAAAATTTATTTTGATTTTTGGAATACTGTACAGGCGTAATACCATCCGCAGGTTGCACACCGCAACGCTTGCTCGTTTCTCGGAGCTACAGGAAAGACGTAGAAATAGCGAGAATATGATGCGCGCGCAAGTGCCTTCCTCCTTAGTCAGTCCTAGGCGCACATGCTTCTGTTATGCGTTGTTTGAAGCTCTGGTCCGAGAGCTACACCAACGACTATTTAACGTTACACAGAGCAGTATTGACAGCGGGAATGTGCTGTGATTTGCGAGTGCAATGTAATTGTATGAGCGGAATGCATGTATTATTAATTCTTAAACATTAATTTGAAGTATTGCAATGAGTTCGGAATTGTGTGTCATTGAAACCTTATTATTAAATCCATTTTCCCGAAGGACTATTCAAGAGAAGACAGACATTATAGAGAATATGTGCGCTCGTTCAGTGCAGCTCAGTACAACAATGTGCATTGGTGGCAGGGTCGAAAAAACTAAATAAACTGTTTTGTTGGCCATGTTTGTTATATTATATCGAACTTCTACATCTGATAAGCGAATATGATCCATGACTCATAATGATTTCATAATTATAAAATAAATTATTTATGTGGGTCTGATTATTTTTATTAATTATGAATTATTATATCCTCCCATCTTCCCCTATGAATAAAAGAGCAAGCCTAACTTTCGTGACTAGCATTCGCCCCTGCTGGGTTCATTGCCAGGTGGTGACGGAATTTTTCTAGTGAAAACTTACGGAATGACTCAGAGGTTTGTCAGTCTCTTATCAAATGCAGTGTCGGGCTTTCTCGAGGGTTAAAGGCGGTCGGAGCATGGTGCCGACCACACCATCTCATTCTAGTATCGAGGTTAAGAAATAATGAAGCTTCTACCTATATATCTCTTCCAAGAAAGTGATCCCATAGTGAATTCTCGGCCAAGTACCATCTCGCTATCACCAATAGACCGCTATCGATGCTAAAAAATTTAGTAATTAATATAGAATCATTGAATAAGAGATTAAAAGATAGCAGAGATTAAAGGCTCATTCACAATGAAAATTAAACATAACGTAAGCGTTAACTTAAGAATATAAACGTTACGGTAAAATCAAGAAGTCATACCATCATTCACGATGGGAACATAAACATAACAGCAAACATACTTGGTAACCATGGAAACATAACAACGACGCCATTTCCTCATATTCTGTCGTATACTTCAGCGCTCCACGATTGTGTTCTCTTTCCAAATCACGTAAGCATAATTTACAATTCATTTTAATATATCAATATGCCTGGTAAATTATTAATAAGTATTTAATGAATTTCAATCTTAAGGCATATAAACTTGCAAATGTTTATTTGCTATTTAATAACAATATATGAACGTTTTCGCCGTTTAGGGCATCTTCAGATATAACAAAACATATTATCTGGACCTATAATAACATATTATGCAAATAACAAGGAAAATAGAGAACAATATATGTGGTACATGAAATTCATGAGCTTTATGTAGATATATCATGATACAGGATGAATATTGAGATAATCTTTGAATTTGAACTTAGACTGGACGAATATTTTATTTTATACATATAGCTCATGTTACAATTAATATACAATGTTTAAAATTTGTCAATGATGTTAATTTTAAAATTTACAATGATGATAATAAAATATTTCAAGTAATCATGGCTGAAAGTTGTCATAAGTTGCAAGGTAGTATGCGTAGTTAATGTTCTTGTGTATTGTAATTATTTCGCTTAGAGAGGCCGTTGGCATTTGAATTAATATTGTTTGACGTTGATGACTACTTTACAATTGTAACATGAGCTATATGTATAAAATAAAATATTCGTCCAGTCTAAGTTCAAATTCAAAGATTATCTCAATATTCATCCTGTTTCATGTTATATCTACATAAAACTCATGAATTTCATGTACCACATATATTGTTCTCTATTTTCCTTGTTATTTGCATAATATGTTATTATAGGTCCAGATAATATGTTTTGTTATATCTGAAGATGCCCTAAACGGCGAAAACGTTCATATATTGTTATTAAATAGCAAATTAACATTTGCAAGTTTATATGCCTTAAGATTGAAATTCATTAAATACTTATTAATAACGTAAGCATAAGCATGAAAGTTTGGAGTTCGTGAACTTTCATATTAACGTCTAACGGCAATGTTTATGTCAATGCTTATATGAATCGTTGTGAATGATTCCATTTGGTAGCCTGTGTTTATGTTACGGTTATGTTTAATTTTCATTGTGAATGGGCCTTAACAGTATGTGTCAGCTTTGCGACGTTCATTTTTTATTCAGAAGTTTCCTCTACCTGGCCGAGACAAGAAATGGTCTTAAATTTAATAAGGAAAATAAAAGCGATATAAATATAAGTAACGGAGATCACAGATAATCAAACGTGTAAGAGTTTAGCTGCCGACCTATTATCAAGATAAGATTACAAACTGTCATGAACAAAGACAAATAACAGAACAGATAGAGATAAATCTTAAAATGAGAAGATACGGAATCAGTACGTTTGAATTATTCCGAAGCTACTGTGTGAAGCACGTGTCCAAGTTTTGAGCTCTGCGAATACTAAGATGCCTTCAAAATCTAGCGATAAAAAGAAGAAAATTGCTGCTGCTGGTGCATCTACATCCAGTCAACCGGATTTCTACGTGAGTTCTAAAATGATATATAATCCAAGCATTTCTAATTTAGGAAACAATTTAATCCGAATTGATTCACTATGCATTCCAAAACATACTACTCGATACGTAGTTAAAGGCCAGAAATTCATGGACGCTTTTGTCACTTATGTCCCTAAGGGAGAGATACATCATTGGCCTGCAAAAATTTAGTGAAATTCATTTTTTTTATATCTCACCTACTATAAAAACTTGCTTACTTAATTAAGACTTTTAAGGAACCCGAGATTCATTGTCGCCGTCACATAAACTCGCCATCGGTCCCTATCCTGAGCAAGATTAATCTAGTCTCCATTATCATATCCCACCTCCCTCAAATCCATTTTAATATTATCCTCTCATCCACGTCTCGGCCTCCCTAAAGGTCTTTTTCCCTCCGGTCTCCCAACTAACTAACACTTCATATGCATTTCTGGATTCGCCCATACGTTCTACATGCCCTGCCCATCTCAGAGGTTTGGATTTAATGTTTGTAATTATGTCAGGTGAAGGTGATGGGTTGTTAACCCTTCGCCCAAGCTAAATGAACAAAACTTTTCATGCTTAATACATGCTACATACATTACACTTTATAAAACACTATACAGAATAATAAAATAGCGAATATTTATCTGTAATATAATATCAAATTTGCTTTTTTTTTTACAACCGTAAAGTATTTACATAATACAATATACAATTAATTAAATACATGCACGATTATTTTACTGGAATGATTTAAAGACCTACATCAACAATACAGTCTAGGATCTCTTGTCTATTCTTTCAAGAAATATTTATTTTCTTAATCGTTATCTTCAATATTAGATTTTCTAGATTAAGATTAAGAAAAAATCGGAGCAAATATTAAGGATTTTGCTGGAGAGCTTAAGACTATATTTATTTTTTTACTAATTAATTAAATTATTTATTTATTTACCTATTTCTTTACTTCTTTATTTATTTACTTATTTATTTATTTACTTATCTATTTATTTATTTATCTATTTATTTATTTACTTATTTATTTACTTATTTAATTATTTATTTAACTATTTACTTATTTATTTACTCAATTATTTATTTACTCAATTATTTACTTATTAATTAATTAATTTATTTATTTACTTATTTCTTTACTTCTTTGTTTACTTTTTTATTTTATTTATTTATTCACTTATTTATTCATTCATTTATCACTTATTTATTCATTTATTTATCTATTTATCTATTTATTTATTTACTTATTTATTTAATTATTTATTTACTCAATTATTTACTTATTAATTAATTTATTTATTTATTTATTTACTTATTTCTTTACTTCTTTGTTTACTTTTTTATTTTATTTATTTATTTATTTACTTATTTATTTACTTATTTATTTATTTACTTATTTATTTATTCACTTATTTATTCATTCATTTATCCAATTATTTATTTATTCATTTATTTATTTATTCATTTATTTATTTATTCATTTATTTATTTATTCATTTATTTATTTATTCATTTATTTATTTATTCATTTATTTACTTATTTATTTATTTACTTATTTATTCACTTACTTATTTATTTACGTATTTATTTACTTATTTATTTATTCACTTCTTTATTTATTCACTTATTTATTTACTTATATACTTACTAACTTATTTATTTACTTATTTATTTATTTATTTATTTATTTATTTATTTATTTATTTATTTATTTATTTACTTATTATTTACTTACTTATTCACTTACTTATTTATTTATTTATTTATTTATTTATTTATTTATTTATTTATTTATTTATTTTTATTTTTTATATGCAAAATGCTACGAAAAAATGTGCAAACTTTATTTCCTTTTTATTCAGAATTAACCTTAAATATACCAAAAGAGAGTCCATGGAATGTTCTATTAGTGTGCAAAACTTTTCTTTAATGTGTATAATAGTTTAATAGACATAATTAATTTAAATAACTGTATGTTCTCTGCTCAGGTTAGTTGAGTGAGCCCCATTAAGAAATACTTATTTAAACTTCTTATCTCTGTACATTTCGTGGTACTTATTCTTCTCCATTTATGTGCTTAGCAACCGAAGGAGTTCGAGCACAACAAGTACGCCACCCGGAAGACTATCACACAAGGCTTCATAGACGTCGCTCTGCTCATGACCAACGTGGCCCAGCTGAAGTTCCTGCTGGATCTGGGAAGCACATACTCCTACTACACGCTGCTTGTCACGCTGTTTTCTGTCTCCATAGCATTACAGGTAACTTCGACTTTAGTGTGACGTAAATTCGAATTCCTCTTGGGACGTGGATTTTCCTCTGTTGTCAATGAAGCATCTAGTGTTTTATTAGTTGAGCGATCAGGAAATGAGAGGGCGATTTCATTCCTCCAGCAGACGCAAAAAGCATTTATTAGTAGGGACCGTACTTTATTCTAGGAGGCTGTAAGATTAACTATTACTGGAGTTTTTAAGCGAACGATGTGCGTGAGTCTAACAAGCGAAGTACAGTACTTGACTGACGGCTCACACGACTCTTGTTTCATAAAGGGGGACAAACCAAAAGGAACTACTTTAACAATTACACTAATATTTACAATTCAAATTATTTATACGTGAACTAGAAACCACTTTTTCTACTCTTCACATTATAATAAAGAATTATAATGATCAAACATTATTTGTGCGAGATCATGCGTATTTGCTTGTTTTCCGCACAGAACCAATACGCGGTAAGTGTGAAATACCACATTCTGTATTCCCAACCTAACACACATAACAATTTCCCTCTTCTTACCGCTTAAGCGCGACATTCATTTTACTGCTTTAGGCTTTTAACATATTATTTTTGGACACGTTTAACATAGTAATAATTATAAATTGGAAACTTACCACTGCAATTTCACCTAAATTGCAATGTTAATTATTGTTTTTAAATATTTGCAAAAATTAAGTCTACTACTCCACGAAACTTATTGCATTCCTGATACAAGTAACATTAAGGAAGCCGTGAAAAAATCAACAAGATTCCAGATTCCGATGTTATTACTCCAATATGTTATATAAATAATATTGTTAAAATATTAACATGAAAAATAAATCATTACATAACCTTACCATTTGTTTTAAGTTCGCATTTATAGACACTGGGGAAAAAAAGACAGACGTATATCACGGCCTGCTGGAGTATAATAAACACAGAAAACATTTTATAGCAACAATGTTGAAGAAAGATATTTTGGTTTTCCGAAGTTGCCGTCATTAAACAGAAACCAAGATGGAGATTTCATTGCAACTAATTAGAAATTCGTCTTTCAGGTATGTAATAAACGATCTTCGCACAAAATAATGTACTATACACGAGCGGTATGTTTGTTTTCATGTTCTCGGAAATTAATCTTTTCCTCGACCATGAAAACGTCAACATACCGCTCTTGTAACGTATATTACTATTACACTATTAAGCGTATGTACAGCGTTGTGCATTGTAGTGCAAGGTATTTTATTTCATAATTGACAGAGTGGACTGGAATAAACTGATGGGAACCCTAAAGAAAATAGGTATGAATTGAAAAGAGAGGAGGCTGATCAGTAATTTTTATATGAAACAACGGGTAAAAGTCAGAATAGGAGAAGAAATATCAGAAGGAAGTGAAATTGGGAGAGGAGTACGACAAGGATGTCCTTTATCATCTACCCTGTTCAACATCTACTTGGAGGATTTAGTAAAGAACTGTTTTCAAAACATGAAAGGAGTGATAGTAGGAGGAAGAAGAATAAAGTGCATAAAATTTGTTGATGATATGGCGTTGTTAGCAGAAGAGGAAATGTTACTAAAGGATTTGCTACTGGAGCTAAATGACAGATGTGAGTTGTATGGGATGAAGATAAATGCAAATAAGACGAAGAGCATGGTCATAGGAAGAAAAATACAGAAGATCAACTTGTGAATTCTAAATGAGGCAGTAGAGCAAATGGACAGCTTCAAATACTTGGGATGTACTATAAGCAGTAACATGAGCTGCTGCCAGGAAGTCAAAAGGAAGATAGCAATGGCCAAGGAAGCTTATAATAGAGAAAGGAGCATCTTCTGCAGACCTCTGGAAAAAGAACCAAGGAAGAGACTAGTGAAGTGCTTTGTATGGAGTGTGGCATTGTATGGGGTAGAAACATGGACACTACGACGAAGTGAAGGAAAGCGAATAGAAGCATTTGAAATGAGGATATGGAGAAGAATGGAACGTGTGAAGTGGAGAGAAAGAATAAGAAATGAAGCTGTGTTAGAAATATTAGGTGAAGAAAAATTGATGCTGAAACTGATCAGGAAGAGGAAAAGGAATTGGTTGGGTCACTGGCTGAGAAGAAACTGCCTATTGAAGGATGCACTGGAAGGAATGGTGAACGAGAGAAGAGTTCAGGGTAGAAGAAGATATCAGACGATAGACGACATTAAGATATATGGATCATATGAGGAGACAAAGAGGAAGGCAGAAAATAGGAAAGACTGGAGGAAGCTGAGTTTGCAGTGAAAGACCTGCCCTTGGGCAGAACACTGAATATTATAGTCTACTTAATTTTGTAAATTGTGTGCAATAGTGTAAATAATGTTTGATCATGTAAGCCTTCATTCTTTATGATAGTGTAATAGTGAAAATAGTGTATTTTAGTGTGCATAGTGTAAAGGGCCGTCAGACATTGACAACTTTCAAAAGCCGATTGACAGAAAGACTTCTTTTCGTCTCTAGAATATGATCTTTTTTCGAAATATTACTTTTATGGAATATTTATTTTTAATATATAAATTTTCCTTCGTTATGTTAACCATTTCTTCGATCCAGATTATCTTATGTAACAATACATTGTACTCTTGGTTTCACAAGTAAAGAACCTTCGTTGTAGGGTTGGGTTCAGGAAGCCATAAATCTGACTGACACGCTCCCCAATTAGTGAAACTGTGGACAAAGATACCGCCAGGAGACCGCTGAGAATGCTGTGTTGTGAATTTTCCATTTTTGAAAGAATCTAACCAGTTGCAAAACAAAATACATTTAAAGAATGAAGCCAAGCGCAAACGTGGCAACAGCTGAAAGTTTTAGGAAGTCTACTTCCCTAACTGGCCTGTCAATCACTGTCATCTGTGTAGAAGTGGTGTGAGGCCAGGGTTCTTTACTTGTGGAGCCGAGAGTATGTGGCGAAGAATGGATAGAACGGAGAAAAATTCTCTCTGACACCGGGATTCGAACCGGGGTTTTCAGCTGTACGTGCTGAAGCTTTATCCACTAAGCCACACCGGATTCAAATTCCGATGCCGGACTGAATCCCTCGAGAGGGATTAATTACTTAATTAATTAAACATTAAAGGATACACTAAAACGCGTCCTTGCAGGGAAAACTGGGACTCACAGATTTATATCAGCTCAAAGCCTGTTGACCACTTATCACATTCACATTTTCGCTGTTCCATATGAAGTAATATTAGAGAATTTTGAAGAGGAAAACCGATTAAGGGTGAGGTCTGGTAGTTACCACACGAGGGGGAGGAAAGAAGCATAACGTTCTGGCGATTTCTCTCCAATCTCTGGAACTAAATTTCAAAATGAAGAAATTCATATGAAAATTAGGATGATAAAATTCTGGTTAAAATTATATTTGGAGATCAGTCGCTTTTACGATCGATTTGCTACAAAGTTCAACAAAGAGAGGGTTGGGGAAAAAGAGACGGTTTATAAACTGCAGAGAGAGTTGCATCATATAGGAATGGGATGGGTGTGGGATAAAGGTGGTAATAATAGAAGAAATGTATGGCGTAATGCGAAGATGCGTTTAATTGATATCGAGAGTCAAGATATTGAGCTCCAATATTCGGAAAAGTCCTCACTACATTTACAATCAGATCTCATGCTTAACTGACGGAGGTGTGACTACATAAATTCTTGTAACAAAGACAGTAGAGCAGGTTTAGCGTGGCTAAGACTGGGGGCATGGAAGAGTAATAAAATTGTCAACGAAGAACGAGAGCGCCTTTGTCCACTGTGCGGAGAAAAGGACTCTTGGAGACATATTTTATTGCAGTGTGTCGAATCGGAACATATTCGGAGAAATATCTACTACTCTCGATGCTAAGTCAGAATAGGGGTTCGCTTGCATTTCTTGACCTCATGGGGAATAGAGAATACGAACAAAAGACTGGGCTGTTCCTTCTGAAGGCGAGACAGATTAGAACTTCAGCTGTTGAAGTTTGTGATGCGAACTGACGAAGGGATAATGGTATCTACTCAATTATACACTTTTATGTCTGTTTTAGGTTAGGATATATTATATAATATATTTTATGCTCGACCATGCCGAAATGTAGTAATTATACACCTGGTAGTAGCCCTTTAATGTACCTTATTAAAGTACACCTATTGATTATAGTTCAGTTGTTCAGCCAATGCGAAATCACCATTGTACCATTATAAAACCGATTATTCTCGGATATGCAATCGAAAGACAATTAGCGAAACGTCAGGGAGGCTGGAAATCCAATACTGTCGCAGAAGGTTATGTTCTGTTACTATAATAATTAGCGTTAATTGTAAATAATATTCAAATAAATTCAATTTGTCATCTCGTTTTTCCATTCTAAATCAATTTCCAGGTTATATCAATATTAATGTTCATGTTATTCTCTAGATTGTATGAAGGTCAATGACATTCGTCCCTCGGAAAAAATCAATACTTTCGCGTCTGCGCACATCTCACAATTTAGAAGGTCAGTTCCGCTCTTCACTTAGATAGCCATAACATGAATACATCTGAATAATTTCAAGTTAGAAATATGGTAGAGCATAAAAAGTCGTATGAAACTCGACTACAATGGTAATTTAGACGCTCGTATGAAAATTATGAAACTCGCTTGCGCTCGTTTCATAAACAAACATACTCGCGTCTTAATTACTACCATTATAGGCTCGTTGCATAATGTACTATTGTTTGTGCCATTTTAATTTTAATCTGTGTGTTCTTTTAGAGTGGTTGGATCTAATCAGAGGTGAGGGGGGTGAAACCTACAAAGTAGAACTTGTTTTAGGTACAAAGCACGTACGGTCAGAACAACCGCACATTGAATTTAAGAGAAAATTATGATAATATAACATCTGTAGGTATAATATTAGTCAATAAATCCATCTATCTATCTACAGACTAAATTTACAACACAGAATTAGGTTACATGGACACGAAAAATGTCTTTACGAGCTTACAAGTTTGTAAAACTCACACTTCCTCTTTAATAAATAAGTTAAATTACAAATTGTACTTGGACTTGTTGGAATTGACCTCGGGTCTCCAGAGTGAAAAGTCGACGATTTAGTATTTCTAGACGTTTGGGTAACGGCGCACAATCGCAACTAGACGCCTATACAATTTATTCTTTTCAATGTAACACGTTGGTGTTGAAATGGCATTATAATGGTGAGGCAACAGAACTTCGGTTACATTTTCTCTTCGAAATGCGTGTTCAGAAAAAACCGATCGCGTGCCTTTGTGTGTGCTGTGTCTCAGTTTAGAAACTTGAGGGACACGAAACCAGAACCCTTGTATGCACGCCAGTGGCCAGAGAAAAACTGAAACTGTTCATCGTTAAATTATGCACCGGTACAGTAATTTTCTACAGGAAGAGACATGAACTGTACAATGTAACTGTATATTGCGTAGGCTAAAGAGAATGTTCGATGAAGGTAGTAGGTTTTAATATAAAAGGTGAATAAAACGAATGGAGCCCTGCTTGTAGCTATCCTATTTTGAATTTTATGAAGAAAGACTGTATACGGAAGCCATAGAGGGTGAAAAAGAAATATTTTGGACACGTTTTCAAAAATTATTTTTTTGTTATTATTTATGAAGAGTGCGCCAATTAGTTTTTTTTATTTTTAATGGCACCATGTAGGCTACTTACATTTTATTTTTTCGACTCTTGTGGTCTCAGACAGTATAAAATCATGTTCTTGATCGTGACCATTTATGGATTAGGGGGGATAAAGGAGTTATGAATTAAATAATCACAGACAAAAGTTAATCAGAAACTATTGAATAATAATGTTTCTTCCATGTGATTAAATATTTAACAGCCCTGCAACGAGTAATATTTATTTCTAATCCAGATAAACTTGAAGCACAAAAGCTTATGACTGGATAAGAAATTCACTTTTGTCATCTAAAGTTTGTAGGTTTTCCTTAACAAAAGAAGAAATGGCAGAGATTAAAATGATAGAAACTTGAAGTTAAAACACCAAAGAGATGATTTTAAAAGATTCAGGTTTTCACTTGAAGATTTTCCGAATCTTGTTAAGGGTATATGTACGTGAACGACAACAAATATTATCAGAAAATGCAGGATCTAAATTTCTAAAATGTTATAACAAGATGAATTCACAATTCGACAAAAATTACAAGGTACCACAACAAGACTTATTAGAACTTAATTTTCTGATAAAAGTATAAAAAGGTTACTAATAATATTTTTCAAACCAGTTTTATCAGAGTATGAAAAAAAAATTCTGCAGTTTTATCATTTGGTAACCATAACATTGTTATGGTCTCTCTGACATCTTTAATATTTTTCCCGCATGTAACAAACACTTATTTCTGAAAAGTAGACTGCTCTCAGACATGTAGAGTTGTATATTTTAATACAATTCAGTTTTTTATTTTCCTATATAAAATATATTAAAATTTAAATAATGTTTTGTAACCTAATTTTTCTACTTTCAAAGAAATGGACATTATTGTAGTCTACCTTTTGCATAAATGTATGTTAAATCAGTGTACAAAATTTCAGAATTCTATCTCTAATGGTTGTGGAGTTATGAAATAATATGTGTGAAAATTTTCAAATTTTGGAAAATTTAATTTAAAGTAAAAAGTGAATTCTTAAAAATATTATTTGTAACCTTTTTATACTTTTATCAGATATTTAAGTTCTAATAAGTCTTGTTGTGATACCTTGTAATTTCCGTTCAATTGTGAGTTTATTCCTTATAAAATTTTAGAAATTTAGGGCTTGCATTTTCTGATAATATTTATGGTTGTCCACGTACATATATCCTTAAACTGGTTATTGTGTTTTGTTGCAGTTTTCAACAACATATTATTGCGAAGCAGGATTTTCTGTGATTGTCTTAGAAAGCATGATAATAGAGATATTCCGATAGTCAATATAATGTAATATGATCTAATAATATTTTATTTAGAGTTCAGTCTAATTGACATATCACAGTTTAAAATCAATAACACTTAAATAGGTTGGATAAAAAGTAATGGCAACACTGCTGTCACGTGATGATGGTGCGTTCGAGAGCTGCCAGCTGTGTGGACATGAACAAGGACTGTTAGATGAGTTAGTGCAGCCAGCGGCGACAGTACTCCATCAATCTACTGCAGTGTGTAGAACGTTCACTTTCATAGGGATAGTGCGAGCGCCCTAAGACCATCCTTACAAAACTAGAGCAACGTTCCTGGATCAAAATTGAAATGGCACGAGGTCATAGTGCACAAGAATGTTTTCAGGGACTGCGTGAAGCATGTGGCGATGCAGCGTTGCCATATCGCACAGTTTCACGATGGGTTAAAGCGTTCCGGGAAGGCCTTGTTGCACCAGCACCAAAGGGAAGGTGACGACTTTCTTGGACGAATCGTCGCTATGGACGAAACCTGGACTCGCTCGTATGAACCAAACTTGAAACGCCAATCAAATGAATGGAAGCATCCCGGTTCCCCTCGTCCAAAGAAAGTGCGCCCTACACAAAGTGCTGTGAAGGAGATGTTCATTGTGGCGTATGACATTGATGGGGTAATACTGCACCACGCTGTACCTCCAAGGCAGACGGAAAACGCGGACTACTGGAACATCCACCGTACTCACCCAATATGATCCATGCGATTACGATCTTTTCACCAAAGTGAAAGAACCACTGCGAGGGACCCGGTACAATACTAGAGATGAACTTATCCGTGCTTTAGGGCGGTCAATACGGAACATCAACAAAAATGGACGCGTTGATGATGTACGACGCCTTCCAAACATTTGGCAAAAGGTAATAAATAAGGGGGTCGACTATATAGAAGGTACGTAAATGTTGTACCCCTGTGAATAAAGCCATGTCAGAAATATCGAACTGTTGCCATTACTTTTTATCCAACCCATGTACAAATGTAAATGGTCATTGCATATTAAAAAAATTGAAATGCAAACGTTTTCGCCCTTGGGCATCATCAGGTATTTGACTCACAATATCTTGTACAATTTTTCATATCTTTGCTGTGAAATGCGTACCAGATAATTGAAATTTACAATCTTGTATATATTAATAAAAAAAACTATTTACATGGTTAACTCTATGATAAATAACAATCTGAAATTTAAATGAGTACAGGTATTAAAATTATATATGATAAAATAGTGACTAAAATGTTGTACTGATCTTATATTTCAAATTATAAAATTGTGATCATTAAAACAACATGATGAAAAATCATATGATGCCTCTTAAACTTCATAATAAGCCAATACATTTCCATTAGTTGAGTGTTTGTAGCGCAAGCATTGGTCTCAATGATTTGTCACTCCAGTCAATGGTGGAATCATTCTTAAATATATATTATTTATTATGTGAGGAACTGTTATTAATGTATTCAAATGGAAAATTTATTCCAATGAAAATTATAAAATTACTATTTAAAATACTCACATTTAAGTTCATATGTACTGCACTAGGTTATATGTATTGACTTTTTACATTTACATTAAAACAATTTGTAGGACTGGGTTTATCTGTAACAAGATATAAAATATCAGAATGTATGAAGTGTTGGTTGTAAAAACTATGACAATTGTAAGAACGTACTTACAATGAATTGTGGCTAACCTAGTTGGGATGCATCCTGTCAACTAATGTCAGTTTTATAATATGCAATGATCATTTACATTTGTAAGTGTTATTGATTTTAAACTGTGATATGTCAATTAGACTGAACACTAAATAAAATATTATTAGATTATATTACATTTTCTGTGATGACCAATATCAAAACAGTGGAACGTGCCAGTTTAAAAATGCTGGATGAAGAAATGGGGGTGAATTTATCCCATATTCATCCAAAACATAAAATACATTTGTAAGATTCGTCAAGCACATGTGAGCCACTGAAAAACTAAAAGCAAGGGTGAAAATAAGTGTTATTGTTTTTCTCATCTTAGGACTTTATGTAAATATTTCTTTCCCCTCATATAATGTATTAACAATACTGGAAATATGTGTGTTAATTTTATTCATTTTATGAAGTGTGTACAAGTGTGGAATAGGCCTACTTTCATTTGAGGGATAAGATGATGCACTAAACTTTAGTTTGCTAGGGTGTCGCCATATAAAAAAGTTTAGAAAACACTGCTCTAGACGATATTTCTTTTTGTACTGATACGCCTATTCCATAGACGCTACGTAGACCTAATCGTTGTAGTTGATGCAGTGTCGTTAAATAACTAGAAAAATGTATCTTCGAATGACTCCAACCAAGGTCTCCGCGCGTACGTGGACATTCCCAAGCGTCATGTTCAAGATCATATCGGGGATTGTAGATAAGAGCATTTGAATGGGTGTAATCGAGCCGTATAAACACCGAACAAAGGACAGCAGATAAAGATAGCCTCGATTCCTTGTCAGTCTGTTGACGTGTAAATATAGGACTAAACGTGTCTAATCTATAAGAAATCTGTACTTTTGACAATATTAAGCATCTGTAACTTGTCATCGAATGTAATGTAGAAACATGAATTCAGTGAAATATTCTGTGAACCACTTGTAACTTATTTTTAGTCTAGAATTATTCAATACTAGCCGTACCCGTGCGCTCCGCTGCACCCGTTAGAAATAAATATAAAGTAATTACATAATTAAAATAGGACATTTGATCCAGGGAACATTCGTGTTTGATATAAGGATAAATCGTTTATTATGTTACTTAATTTAAATTATATTTGCATAATTAAAATGCGATCATTTTGATCAGAGACCACTCATTTGGTGATAAAAATTATTTTAGGAAATACAGGAAACGAATGTACAGAATAGCCTATCAAGTATTCTGTGCATAAGAAGCTATTTTAATCTTACCTGTCCTCGATTCACTCACAAGTTACTGTAATAACATTATAGCATTATGTCCGTCTAGAGAAACTACACTTTCCAATGGTGAATTAATAATTAATTATACAAATCGGTTAATTTAGCTTAAGATATTACTTCATACAAACACAGAAACATTATCTGTAGGCTATCTTTCATAGCTTTCGTTTGTTGCTGTCCAAGGCCCCTTACAGACGAAGTCATTTGCTTTTTAATTCATTACACGGCCTTAGATGGCAATTATTTTAATTTTAAAACTCATTTATCTCATTAAATATCAGTCCTATCAACATTTTTCAAGGAATAAAACTTATCGGAAATTATTTTTAAAGAAACATTTGTTATGTAACATTTTTCACAAAAATCAATAATAAGCGAGATATTTTGATTTATTTAATTCAGGCCCCCTTATAACCCCCCTTTTAAATAATGTATTTTGAATGCCATATAGCCTAAAATCTAAGTTACAACGAACTAAGTTCCAATTTTCATCGAAATCCGTTATCGCGTGAAAAGGTAACAAACATACAGACAGACATACAAACAAAAATTTCAAAAAAGCGATTTTCGGTTTCAGGGTGATTAATTATATATGTTAGGACCAATTATTTTTGGAAAATCGAAAATTACCAGAAAAATTTCGGCTACAGATTTATTATTAGTACAGATTGCTTAATTTATTTACCTTACTATGGCTACTGTTAGCAGAGGAGGAAATGATACTAAGGGATATGCTACTGGAGCTATGAGTAGTATGGGATGAAGATAAATGCAAATAAGACTAAGAGCATGGTCATAGGAAGAAAAATACAGAAGACAAGCTTGCGATTTCTACATGAGGCAGTAGAGCAAGTGGACAGCTTCAAATACTTGGGATGTACTATAAGCAGTAACATGAGCTGCTTCCAGGAAGTCAAAAGGAGGATAGCAATGGCCAAGGAAGTTTTTAATAGAGAAAGGAGCATCTTCTGCAGACCTCTGGAAAAAGAACTAAGGAAGAGACTTGTGAAGTGCTTTGTGTGGAGTGTGGCATTGTATGGGGGCAGAAACATGGACATTACGACGAAGTGCAGAGAAGCGAATAGAAGCATTTAAAATGTGGATATGGAGAAGAATGCAACGTGTGAAGTGGACAGACAGAATAAGAAATGAAGCTGTGTTGGAAAGAGTGGGTGAAGAAAGAATGATGCTGAAACATTAGAAAGAGGAAAAGGAATTGGTCGGGTCACTGGCTGAGAAGAAAATGCCTACTGAAGGATGCACTGGAAGGAATGGTGAACGGGAGAAGATTTCGGAGTAGAAGATATTAATATGGATCATATGAGGAAACAAAGAGGAAAGCAGAAAATAGGAAAGATTGGAGAAAGGTGGGTTTGAAGTGATATCCGGCCCCGAAACAATTTTTCCCTTGCAACTGTTCATGTTTATATATTGTTCAAACTTACGAATATGTATGTACAGTGCATATATACAGGGTGATTCGCCGTCAATTAAGGAGCTTATTTCCGAAGACATTCTGAGCAAAAAAATGTCACATTAACATGTGTCCTGATCTCAATATTTTCAGAGTTACACTAATTTGAAGTTGTTTGTAAAATACCTTTATTCTTGAGTTTTAAGTAATAATAATAATAATAATATTTATTAATACTATACACTTGAGCTACATTAGGCATTGCAGCCCGAAAGAGCAGAAGCTCGTGCTCGGGCGCAGTTCAGATCAGTTATACAAAATATATCACAAAATTAAGAGAGTTCATTGAGCACAATAACATTAATAAATGATAAAATACATACAGCATGTAATAACAGGGTCTATATACAAATAGAAAATACAGAAGTACATGAATATTAGAGTAACAATTTTAACTCAATTGGCTTAAACAATTAAATAATTAATCTGATTTGTTTCTTAAATCTATGTGTGTTAAGTGTACTTAGCTCAGGGTAAGCTCTAATTAATGTATTATATATTTTGGGTCCAAAATTTCTGCTGTGTTTTAATCCAGCAGTTGTGTGGCATTTGGGAGTATTTAGAAAGAAACTGTAGTTTGTCTCGTCTGGTATTCATGAGGATCATATTTAAATTTATTGTGGTTTTTATGGAAGTAAATCAGCAATTTTTGTTTATAAATTTGTTCTAGATTTGATACGCCAAATTCCTGAAAAATTAATTTTGTTGGGTAATCAAAAGGTTTATATAGACAAATTTTGATAATTCTTTTTTGGAGCAGATTTAAAGGACGGAGAGTCGATTTTGCCATTCCTCCCCAACCTAAAATACCATACTGAATTATTGATTGAAACAGAGCTAAGTACACAGTACGCAGAACATAAACAGGTAAATAAGAGCGTAGAATGGAAAATTTGTGGATTGTTTTACGCAATCTGTTACACAGAAAGGAGATATGCTTGTCCCATTTTAAATGTTGGTCAATAATAATGCCTAAATATTTAACTTGTGAGGATATACTCAAAGCGTTACATGAGCAAGTAGGTAGGTTACAATCATGTATAGTTATACTTATATTATTATTTATTTCTAGTTGCTCAAGGCCATGTGATGTTAATGAAAATGGTATTAATTTTGTTTTAGAAACGTTCAAAGAAAGTAAGTGAGCATCCAGCCATTCTTTAATAATATTAATACCACTGTTAGAATTTTGATAAGTTTCATTCCAACTCGAACCGCTAAATATAACCACAGTATCATCAGCATAAGAATACAGAGTACCAGAATATTTCTCAATGTCAATTTTAAGTAAATCGTTGATATATATTAAAAACAAAACAGGACCTAAAATCGTCCCCTGAGGTACACCTATATCAATGTTACGTGATTTACTAAGGTGATCATTTATTTCAGTTGCTTGAGTTCTGTTACTTAAGTAAGATTTAAATAATTTTAAAGCAATTCCATTAATTCCTAATCTATCCATTTTATTCAAAAGTATACTGTGATTGACCGTATCGAAAGCTTTTTGTAAGTCTAGAAAAATTCCTAGACATTTATTTCCTACATCTAATTCTTGAATTATTTTTGAGGTAACTGCCATAATAGCATCATCAGTGCACAAATTTTTTCTGAAACCAAATTGATTATCATTTAGTAGTTTATTTTTTTCTAAAAATGTTATTAACCGTGTTTTTATACATTTTTCAAATACCTTAGAGAGACTGGGTAATAGTGAAATGGGTCTGTAATTATTAAGATTACTTTTGTCACCAGACTTGTGAATTGGTATCACCACAGCATGTTTTAGGGCTGAGGGAAATACACCTTGAGATATGCACAAATTAAATATAAAGGCAAGTTGTTTAGAAATAGCTTCGATAATAAGTTTCAGGGTATTTGTTGTAATACCATCAATACCAGGAGCCACATTATTTTTTAAACTGTTTACAATATTAATGATTTCACATTCGTTTACAGGAAACATAAACATAGATGATATACTTTTATTATAAAGCTTATAGTGATGAGTACCAAATACTTTCTTTTTTATATTAGATACGATGTCATGACTTACATTACTAAATGATTGTTAAATTCATTTGCGATAGTTTCCTTATTTTCAATTGTTATTCCATTTCGACTTATAATTGTCTTTAATATACTATTTTTATTACATTGGGTGTCAGTAGCTTCGTTTATGGTCTTCCAAAATTGCTTTGGATTATTCTTATTTTTGTTAAATTTTTCAGAATAATATTTGATTCTCTGATTTCTTATTACATTAGTGAGAATATTTCTATATTTTCTGTAGTAATTTAATAAAACATTGTTTTGTTGGTCTCGTTTAACTTGCTTAGCTAACTTATCCCTAGATCGTATTGATTTAACAATACCTGTGGTAATCCAAGGTTTAATTTTTTTGTACTTACTTGAGAATTTGAGAGGGACATGATTAGAATATTTACAAATTAGGTTACAGAGTATTTTATAAAAATTATCGAAACATGTATCTGCGTCTTCATTGTAGAATATAGATTCCCAATTAATATTATTAATATTTGATAATAGGCTTTTATGGTTTATAATTAGCTTATAATTGTCCGAAGGTTCAGTGGCTTCTCTGCTAATACTTTTATTACTGATTGACAACAATGCAAAAGTCATATAATGATCTGTTATTGCGCTTGCATATACTCCAGGTATAAAATTTAAGTTATTTCCCGTTTTTAGGAAAATATGGTCAAGACATGAATTGGATGATGGACGAGTAATGGAATTTAAGTATTTCACGTATCCATATTCATGCATGATATTTAAATACGTGTTGCCAAAATTATCTAATCTATTTTCTAAAATTTGAATGTTTATGTCACCAAGAATAACATGGTTGATTAAATCTTTGTATATTGACAAGAAGCTTTCAAAATTTTTCAGAAATTCATTTTTGCATAGTTTTGGAGATCTGTAAATTGCAGTTAGGTTAACAAGAGTATCATTAATAAGTGTTAATTGAAAATGTATAGCGTTGCAATGGGAAATGTCAATATCACTTAAAGACACTACGATGTTTTCCTTGAAATATACAACTATACCATCACATTTATTATACTTATTACTTTTAACAAAATTTTTATAACCATTAATATCATAGCCAGAGTCATGATCAAGCCAGGTTTCAGTTAGAACTATAATATCAAAGTAAAAGGAAAAATTATTAAGTAAAACACAGAGTTCGGAAAAATTTTTGTTGATGCTACGAATGTTTAAGTGAAATATTTTAAGATCTGATAGAATATTGGTAATATACTCATTGCAGTGAAGTAAATCGTTAAAAACCATTGTGTTATTATTGTTATTAAATTTGCACTGATGGATTTCATTTAATATAGTATTACTAGCCATTTTTAAGTCAATTATATTGTATAATTAAACGTGGTTACCGACACAATAGTATTTACAAATTATTTACATCGTCAACATTAGTGATTTTACTCACGGGACTGGCTTCATCTTTTCTTGCAAATATCTTACCGTCTCTTGTCCATACAAATTTATAATTCTTCAGTCGTGCTGCATCCCTTGTCTTGTTCAAAAGGTCTCTGGTCACTGCTGTCAGTTGGTCACCTGCTGTGATTCTTCCTTCCGGAAGTTCCCTGTTGACTTTCTTTGTCGCAATCCCAGGGCCGCTGTCGTCTTTCTTGGCCTCGTTCCTGAACAGCTGGAGCCATTCATCACGACTTCTCCTCTTTGTGAAGCGGATGACAATAGGACGCGTCTTTCCTGGCCTGGATGGTATACGATGTGCTATGCTTACATCATGTTGCACCAATTCACTACCGCCTATGACTTCCGATATTTGGTCAATGACTTCATAAGTTGATTGTTCATCGACCTCCGGAACTCCAAATAACATTATATTGTCTCTGCGTGTGTACTGCTGCAGATCACTCACTTCCTGCTTAAGATGGTCATTTTCTTTCACTAGCCTCTTCATCTCCTCCTGCGTGGAGTTGAGTTCATGTCTTGTGTGCGCCAATTCCTCTCTAAGACTATCAAACTTGGAAGACATGAATTCAACTGATTTTCTTAGTTCATTCACCTCCATCTGCACTGAAGATTTAAGATCCTCAAACATAAGTTTGAGTGTGGAAATAATCTGACTGTCCTGATCCTTCCCACTCCCTCCTTCACAGTTTGCACCCTTGTTTCTACCCATTGTTAAGACTGTAGTAACTCGCACCACGGAGCATACAAAAAACCCGACTGCACTCTCCGAGCTTCTGAACTGGACTGGAAAAGTGTAATAGTAATATACGTTACAAGAGCGGTATGTTGACGTTTTCATGTTCGAGGAAAAGATTGAAAAAGCGAAACGTAGTTGAGCTTTTTTCATTTCCGAGAACATGAAAACAAACATACCGCTCGTGTATCGTACATTATTTTGTGCGAAGATCATTTATTATATACCTGAAAGACGAATTTCTAATTAGTTGCAATGAAATCTCCATGTTGGTTTCTGTTTAATGACGGCAACTTCGGAAAACCAAAATATCTTTCTTCAACATTGTTGCTATAAAATGTTTTCTGTGTTTACTATACTCCAGCAGGCCGTGATATACGTCTGTCTTTTTTTTCCCCCAGTCTATAAATGCGAACTTAAAACAAACGGTAAGGTTATGTAATGATTTATTTTTCATTTTAATATTTTAACAATATTAGTTATATAACATATTGCAGTAATAACATCGGCATCTGGAATCTTGTTGATTTTTTCACGGCTTCCTTAATGTTACTTGTATCAGGAATGCAATAAGTTTCGTGGAGTAGTAGACTTTACTTAATTTTTGCAAATATTTAAAAACAATAATTAACATTGCGATTTAGGTGAAATTGCAGTGGTAAGTTTCCAATTACTATGTTAAACGTCTCTAAAAATAATATGTTAATAGCCTAAAGCAGTAAAATGAATGTCGCGCTTAAGCGGTAAGAAGAGGGAAATTGTTATGTGTGTTACGTTGGGAATACTGAATGTGGTATTTCACACTTACCGCGTATTGGTTCTGTGCGGAAAACAAGCAAATACGCACGATCTCGCACAAAAGAATATTACAGATCAGGAATGAACTATTCAGGAGTATCATTTCTTTAATTAGCTAGTATTCTGAAGCTAAAAAGTGTTGTAAATTCCATAGTTGCTCGTACAGATTTTTCTTTCGATTTTTAACTAAAAAATTATATTTTTCTTATGCATCTATAATAACAATTGTTACAAATAATGCCACTCTTGTAAATTCTTCAACACTGTACATTTACATGCATAATTACACTGTAAAGAATCAAGTTCCTGAAGTCGTACGATTTTTAATAATTTTTATGATAAGTGCGTAAGAATAATGTAATATTTAGTTACAAATTGAAAAACAAAATATGTATAAAGCAATTAACAACACAAGTTTATTTTCAGAACACTAGTCAACTAAAGAAATGACACTTATGAATAGTTTATTCTCTTACTTACTTACTTACTTACAAATGGCTTTTAAGGAACCCGAAGGTTCATTGCCGCCCTCACATAAGCCCGCCAGTGGTTCCTATCCTGTGCAAGATTAAGCCAGTCTCTATCATCATACCTCACCTCCCTCAAATCCATTTTAATATTATCCTCCCATCTACGTCTCGGCCTCCCTAAAGGTCTTTTTCCCTCCGGTCTCCCAACTAACACTCTATATGCATTTCTGGATTCGCCCATACGTGCTACATGCCCCGTCCATCTCAAACGTCTGGATTTAATGTTCCTAATTATGTCAGGTGAAGAATACAATGCGTGCAGTGCTGTGTTGTGTAACTTTCGCCATTCTCCTGTAACTTCATCCCTCTTAGCCCCAAATATTTTCCTAAGCACCTTATTCTCAAACACCCTGAACCTATGTTCCTCTCTCAGAGTGAGAGTCCAAGTTTCACAACCATACAGAACAACCGGTAATATAACTGTTTTATAAATTCTAACTTTCAGATTTTTGGACAGCAGACTGGATGATAAGAGCTTCTCAACCGAATAATAACACGCATTTCCCATATTTATTCTGCGTTTAATTTCCTCCCGAGTGTCATTTATAGTTGTTACTGTTGCTCCAAGATATTTTAATTTTTCCACCTCTTCGAAGGATAAATCTCCAATTTCTATATTTCCATTTCGTACAATATTCTGGTCATGAGACATAATCATATACTTTGTCTTTTCGGGATTTACTTCCAAACCTATCTCTTTACTTGCTTCAAGTAAAATTTCCGTGTTTTCCCTAATCGTTTGTGGATTTTCTCCTAACATATTCACGTCATCCGCATAGACAAGAAGCTGATGTAACCCGTTCAATTCTAAACCCTGCCTGTTATCCTGAACTTTATTCTCTATTTGTAATATTCTTTTACTCTTTTAAAACTAAAGAAAACAAGGTATTTTACTAACAACTTCAAATTAATGTAACTCTGAAAATATTGAGATTATGACAAATGTTTATATGACATATTTTACTCAGAATGTCTTCGGAAATAAGTTCCGTAAGTGGCGGTAAATCCTCGTGAATCACCCTGTACATTATTTACCTATTTATTTATTTCTTCCCGATCAATTCTATTTGGCCTATGTAGGCCTAGCCTACATTTAGTAGTTGCCCAGAATAGTTTTTTCATGTTACGATTATTATTATTATTATTATTATTATTATTATTACTATTATTATTATTATTATCATCACTATTACACGATTGACTGTTGTTCATAACTTATTTCATTCCGTTCATTACACAAATTTACATCGTACAGCAAATGGTAGGTATATTTTTTATCTTAATTTCATTACTCCAATTCCTGTATGCACGTAACAAACAATCATAGGGCTTTCCTCAAATCCTCTGTCACTTTTTTTGAAAAAACGAACGTTGAGGTCGTTCCTGTGATTTTGGAAGGAAAAATAGTCGAATTTGTAAGGAATTTCTTGTGGATTTGGATTTCAAAAGTTAAAGATTTTATATGGAAAAAAAAATTAGTAAATTACGTGTGAAATGAGAGATGTTTAGTAATGGAATTGCAAACGTTGTAGTTTCTAGTGAAGGAAAGGTACGTAGGGACATGAAACACTCGACACAATGTAATGTGAAGAACAACGTAACTTGTATTAATTCAATAACCTCTGGGATACCATGAAGCACAACAAATAATAATGAAATAGACACAAAATTCCTATTCTGTAACTACGTTTCCACGTCAGCCATTACAGTAGCCCGTAACTGACATCACTAAAATCACCAGGCTTTGAAAATCCTGCAGAAATTCGTATAACTTATACAAGGCATAACAAAAGCGTAAACTAAAGTAATCTGAATAATTTCGAAGGAAAAATTGTTCCGGGACCGGGTATCGAACGCGGGATCTTTGGTTACACATACCAACGCTCTACCAACTAGGCTACCCGTGAACTCTACCCGACATCGATCCAATTTTTCCCTCTATATCCACACACCTCAAAGTGGGCTGACAACCGTCAAGCAACCAACGTTGAGTGCACACTAACTCTGTGTGACTTAAATTATGGTTTTCTGTTAACGAACAGTGACGTACAGTATATTATGCAAATCAAGCTTTCAAGTATAACTCCCTGTAAAGTTGATTTGAAACATTTCGAAGGAAATAGAGGGAAAAATTGGATCGATGTCGGGTAGAGTTCTCGGGTAGCTCAGTTGGTAGAGCGTTGGTACGTTTAACCAAAGATCCCGGGTTCGATACCCGGCCCCAGAACAATTTTTCCTTCGAAATTATTCAAATCAACTTTACAGGGAGCTATACTTGAAAGCTTGATTTGCATAACCTAATCTGTCACAGATTAGTATATACAAGACATAGAAAAGCCTAAACTAACCTAATCTAACCTATCACAGATTCGTATATGCAAGGCATAGCGTGAGTGTACATTAGCGTGAAACTTTCGTATTGTCACCAAAATTATGTTGGTATTACAGAGGAGACAGCTGAAGGTGTGGAACCGAAGAGGGGAGGGAAGTACCTTAGCGCTCATTTAACCACTTTTTTATTAAGTTTTATTAGCCTATAAGCCTATTCTTAAAAAAACAGGTATATTTTGAAATGTAACTAATAAAACAACAAATGCATATAAATTAAACAGCACTGTACATTCAGAAAAGAGCTTTCTAATTGGCTCGCAATGTTCGTGTAAAAAAGAACCTGCCCATGAGGCAGAGTAGTTTCCCTCCATGTTCACATTCGATTGGAGAACGTCCTTGATCGCATCAAAGTGTGAAAGCCACTTGTAACTACCCTAACTGCAGAAGAGGCGGGGCTATCGGGAACATGAATTGTCATTGGCTATATTTCAGAATCAAAGATGAAGGCCCTTCCCTTATCTGGTTATAATGTTAACATGAAAGTATGTTGAAATGTCACTCATGCAGCGGAGATTATGTATCATAATGTATAGAAGTGATATTAGCATTATAGCACTTCATGCGTTCAGCAGAGACCTTACTGCATACTAGAGATGGGACGAATATTCTGGAACTGTTATTTTGAAACTGTTACAAAAATGAAACTGTTTCGTGTACCAACCTGTTCCAACTGCTCCAAACAGATTAAAGTTGCTTTCTATACTCTTTGGTTCCACGAAACATCTTGTTCTTTGTAACAGGTTCATAAAACAGTTTCATGCAACATAATGTAAAACGTTACATGCTACGAGCTTTGCTGGCGCTACTTTAGACCTCCGCTTGAAAACGATACGTCGATCTCGTAGGCCGCGAAATTCAATTTAACTAATCTCTTTCATTCCCTCCCCATTAACAATATAAATTATTGGGTACAGATAAAGAAATACAGTATTACATAGGCCTAATCATATATTTAGACGTACTCTAAATATTGTTTATGCTATTGTAAGTTAAATAATGCGGGAAAACTTCAGTACATGGTTCCCTCACTGACAATTACCTTAAAATAGGTACTAAAAATTGTATTTGTGTTTGTCGAATATGAGGAATCGGTTACTGTAATTTCAACTTTCAATCACGTATTTCTGTGCAACATAACCTATAGAAGACTTGGAATGAGTGTCGTGAAAGTGTAGGCTACAAGTATTGTACCGGTAAGAAACATTGAAATTGTCTACGAATTTCAACCAATTATTGTATATAATTTTCTGAAACGTAAATGTTATGTTAAATAAATCATGCCGTGAAAGTTACACACGACCTTATAAAATGTGATTTGAGATGTACGCCAATGAACAATGAAAACCTCAAAATTTGGGAATTCCTTGCTTCAACATGTAGCAATTGTCATTAGAATTTCTCAGAAGTTTGTTGGGATTTCTTGCCCAATCTGTCGAAACTACAACACGGAACATGGCCGTTTGAAACAGGTACGCTACCTCGATCAGTGAACTGAAATCGATCGCAACATAGCTACAGATGCCTCTTACGAAACTGTTTTTTTTTTTTTGGAACTGTTATTTTGGAACAGTTTCTTTGTCGAAACAGTTTCACTTGAAACTGTTTAAAAAAAATAACAGTTTAGCCCATCTCTACTGCATACATGGGCACAATTTTCGGTTACGTGAGGCACTCGATTTGAAATAGTTTGTTTACTAGGAGAGGAGACTGCAGAGTAGGATGGCAAATATAAACTGCTGTGACCTGCGTCACCTTATCGTAATCGCTAAGGCGGTCAGTGGCGAATTATTACGAAAACACTTGGTTAACGTGAGAGACTCGAAAACTTCTATTCAATTTGGCAAATTAATTCGGCAGCTTTAATCATAGACCTCTTTACTATTTCTCCATCATTGAATTGATTTAAATCACAGGCGAGAAATTGCGTAACTAGCCAATAATATTCCATCACGTTGTCTACGTTTATTTTCTTGAATATTCTGACGTTTATCAAGATTACTTAATAGATTTGCATGTTCTCGACCTAAAATAATTTCAGAAAATCATATTTCGTTTTCTACGCACATTTGATATTTTTTATACATTTTTTTTGGAAATAATACGTACAAACAACATTTAATTCCTCGTACCTTTTAATGCAGCGTGTTTAAGGTATAATGTCGTATTTAGTATACTATGCAAATGTTAAGATCATAAACTTTCTTCGGAATAGTACGAAAAATAACAATTAATTTGTCTTACCTTCTAATTCAGCATGCTCTTTATGACATAAGAAGTAATGTCGTTGTAAATTAAATTTGTTAATGCCTAATAGGGTTTTCGAGCATAACATACATCGTATGTTCTCCCCTTCTAAACAGCAAATTCTTCCTCCCATCTCTCATGAAATAATCGTTTTCTAACGCGTACACACTGCTTTGATAATGCCATTATGCCACCACTGATATTGCTTATGAAACTGATATAGAACCTGCCCACGCCTACGACCTACGTGAGGGAGGAACGGGGACTGTGAAGATGATGTCACTCAGAGCGATAAGCTCTGTGAAGGTCAGTGAGGCACAAATTCTCAAGTGAGGCACGATGCCCATCTCTGCTTACTATGTAAAAGAAGGAGAGTAAGAAAGACAGAAGGCGAAGGTTCTGCGCATGCGTAAAATATATCTCAACCTCTGCCAATGGTTTCCCCACAAGTTACAAGCTTGGTTCACAGTTTCAGAAAATTGTCTTGTAAAATTTCTACTTCGGGATTAGGAGAGATGGCGGTGCACAACTAATCACTAGATTGTGCACCAATATCCCTGGGTTAAATCCAAATATCTCCGCAGTGCATATGAAGGGAAGGCATATGTCACTCTTGATAGTGATTCGTCCGTTGGATGGGGACGTTAAGCCTGGCGGCCTCCTTGGTGCTACTGGACAGGTGTAGGCTACGTGCCGGCACCGGGTTTGCTCTTCTCCCTTCCTCACCTTCATCATCATCGTCCTCACCTATTCGCTGCACTACACTTACACGAACACTTAAAATACATGACATAACTCTTCACAGATACACACCATGCATAACGTGGCCCGCCGAAGTGGTGTGCAATTTGAAAATGGCTCACAGTCCTGCTCAAAATAAATCTATACAACTGATTTCTAAATCGCGTATCGTATTTCATGAAATACCCCATACCATACGTAGATATTTTTGTTTCATATCACCTATTCTCTAGAAATGTAATAAATTTAATCCACTGAATAGCATCTGTTGATCTAAACCGTAAGAATTCTAAGAAGTAGTAACAGCTGTATATTTAAACACACAACATAATTTAAAACCTCTACAAATTGAATAATAATGTCCATGTAAAAACAAAAGATTCCCACTTACCAATATCCCTGCAGACAAGAAGAGATCCATGAAGCAGAGTTGGTTGGCTTCACAATTTCTGGGAAAGAAAATAAGATGCCCTTAATTTAAGTAATAATGTAGCTACAACAGACTGAACTTAACTGATTTTTACGTTGACTATTACACTTTTACTACGTCATACTACTATTGACCAATAAAATGGTACGAAACGACTTGTTTCAACCAATCATGGCTGTTTATCCTATAATTTTTATCACCTCTGTAACATTCGTTTTTATCACCTCCCTAGCATTTGTTTCTTTCAATAATTGTGGCTACCTCTTAAAAAGATTCATGTTTATTTCATCATCCTTATTAAAACTCTTCTATCATTTATTTTGTTCATATTATTTACGTTATGTTAGGCCTATAGCTTCTGTTCTATGAAATTATGGATAGTCACGTATCATAGATTGTTTAATATATATTGATAATTGAAGTAGAATGCAACTGTTTTAATAAAAACGAAACTGAATCAACTAAGCCTTCTTGACTAGTAATCGTTCATAGAGTTCATTGAAGATTGTATAGTTGGCACAACTGGCAACTAGAGAACAGTTCATCATAACACATTACTGCCATCTAGCGGAATATTTGTAATGATGAGGTGGTACAACAATACATTTTCGAGACAGTTTAGAATTTTTGGAAGTCAATTAATGTTTTATTGTATTAGAGTACTTTATTTCTTTTAATCTTTATATACTTTCTTCTAATCGTGTAATAGTCAATTAAATCCCACTCGAGTTTTGATTTTCTCTAGACAAATCAAAACCTCTAGCAAGATTATTATAGATAATTTTTGTCACATTTGTAAAAAACTACATACATGCATACATACATACATACATACATGCATACAGTAGAACCTCGATTATCCGTCACTCTATTAACCGATTGTCGGATTATCCGACTTTTTTTCTAGCTCCTATTATCTTTTTGCTGCAGCAAAAATATGAAGTACTGTAAGTTATGTTTCTACAGAAGATTATTACAAGCCTTTACTGTAACTACAAAGTATGCAGTAGAAATGCTTCGCTGTCAGCAACAAACATAATTACTTGTAAAATAATCACTACTTGCTTCCAAAGAAATTACCCCAAGAATTTCCACAAATCCGTGTACAATTTATTCAGTCCTTATTCCTACTATTCAAGTGGACGTACTGTATAACTTCTATGCAAATGTCTTTCACAGTTGTCAAAGAAAATGTATTGTGTTAATTATCAAAAAATTACAAATAATTGAGAAGTTTCGTAAAGAAGAAATTGTGGTTAATGCTGCTTCAGAGTAGAAAATTGGCGTACAACTGTAAGCGAATTTAAACAAAAAAAAAAACAAGGATAAAAAGTTTAAAGTACGTAAATCTACAACACGAGACTTAAAGTATTCCTATCTTTCCGCAGACAATCATCAAACATCAATCCTTGGCCCTTAAGCACCCGTCATTGACAACCGAACTTTTAATGAGCTCCTGATCCACTATACAGCACGTTAACACAAGACCACAAAGGAAATTACGAAATTGTGTATTATGCACTTAATTTATGAACATTTTTTATAGTACGGATTATCCGATTTTTTCGATTAACCGTTCAGTCCACCCCCCTTCATTACCACGGATAATAGAGGTTCTACTGTACATGCATACATACATACATACATACATACATACATACATACATACATACATACATACATACATACATACATACATACATACATACATACATACATACATACATACATACATACATACATACATACTGTACATGCATACGAGGGAGTGTCAAAAAGTAATCTTAATAATAGTTTTATTAATTGAATACTTACTTACTGGCTTTTAAGGAACCCGGAGGTTCATTGCCGCCCTCACATAAGCCCGCCATTGGTCCCTATCCTGAGCAAAATTAATCCATTCTCTATCAACATATCCCACCTCCCTCAAATCCATTTTAATATTATCTTCCCATCTAAGTCTATTGAATATGTACAATAAGACTACGAACACTTCATCACTTTTAACATAGTCCCAACTTCAATGCTAGTATTTCTGTTATACTATGTTGAAAAGTGATGAAGTGTTTTTAGTCTTATTGTACATATTCAATTAATGAAACAATTATTAAGGTTACGTTTTACACACACACATGTACATATACATAAATACACACATTTAAACACAAACACGTACACACACGTACAACGTAGCTGTTTAATTACTAATTAATTTAACAGCTTGAAAATCTCACATGTCTATTGATTACTCTAATATTTTCATATGAACAATCTCTATGTTATACCTTTCAATTTCTAAAGATTCATTAAAAAAAAGCGTCAATAAAATGACGAGAAAGTTGGAAAAAAGAAGGTAAACGTAATTTAAGCGCTAAAGTAATAAGTTAGCAGCTTTTACGTGTTCTACACATTTCCTGAACTGGAATATACTCGTATTATTCAATTTTATTATTAACATTAATGGAAATAAGGGACACCTTTTAACACTTCAGAAAAAAATATATTTATGTCTTTTCATTAATCCCCAAAATTAATATTTTAAATAAACTATTCTCTTAAACTAAAAATGTAATTTTAATTATAGGGGAGAGTCGGGTAGTATCGGACATCGGGTAATATCGGACAGTGAGTTTCTTTCATCTACCACACGATGATAGTACCTGATTGACATGGTTACGTTTCTGTGATGTCGTATAGAGAAACGTAACCATGTCATTCAGGTACTACCATATGGTGGTAGATGAAAGGAACGCACTGTCCGATACTACCCGATGTCCGATACTACCCGACTCTCCCCTAATATTAATAATAATATTATTTATTTTGTTTTTTTTATTTATGTTTTTGCTAGTAAGCTTCAAATGAATACAAGTTAATAAGAAATAATATAAACTAGCCCACAACTACGCAAATAAATCGTTCATTTTTACATTCATTATTTTTTCTGGGGAATTCCTCAAAATTCCAAATCAACCTGAATATAATTTCAGTAAATTACTAAGAATAAAATTACTCTATTGGTTTGGCCACCATCTGCATCCGAATTCAGTAACCACATTAAGGAGTCAGTACAAAAATGTCGTGTTGGTTAAGACCAACAACCTCTGGGCTAACCAAAGTTTAGAGCTTTTCCAAATCCTGTTCCACTTCTTCTTGGCATGTAATTTTAATTATAGGGGAGAGTCGGGTAGTATCGGACATCGGGTAATATCGGACAGAGAATTTCTTTCATCTACCACACGATGATAGTACCTGATTGACATGGTTACGTTTCTGTGATGTCGCATAGAGAAACGTAACCATGTCATTCAGGTACTACCATATGGTGGTAGATGAAAGAAACGCACTGTCAGATATTATCCGATGTCCGATACTACCCGACTCTCCCCTGATATTAATAACATTATAATTTATTTTATTGCTAGTAAGCTTCAAATGAATACAAGTTAATACGATATAATATAAACTAGCCCAATACTACGCAAATAAACGTTCATTTTTACATTCACCATTTTTTCTGGGGAATCCCTCAAAATTCCAAATCACCCTGAATATAATTACTCTATTCGATTGATCACCATCTGCATCCGAATTCAGTAGCCACATTAAGGAGTCAGTACAAAAATGTCGTGTTGGTTAAGACCAACAACCTCTGGCTAACCAAAGTTTAGAGCTTTTCCAAATCCTGTTCCACTTCTTCTTGGCATGTAATTTTAATTATAGGGGAGAGTCGGGTAGTATCGGACATCGGGTAATATCGGACAGTGAGTTTCTTTCATCTACCACACGATGATAGTACCTGATTGACATGGTTACGTTTCTGCGATGTCGCATAGAGAAATGTAACCATGTCATTCAGGTACTACCATATGGTGGTAGATGAAAGAAACGCACTGACAGATATTATCCGATGTCCAATACTACCCGACTCTCCCCTGATATTAATAATATTATTATTTATTTTATTGCTAGTAAGCTTCAAATGAATACAAGTTAATACGATATAATATAAACTAGCCCAATACTACGCAAATAAACGTTCATTTTTACATTCACCATTTTTTCTGGGGAATCCCTCAAAATTCCAAATCACCCTGAATATAATTACTCTATTCGATTGATCACCATCTGCATCCGAATTCAGTAACCACATTAAGGAGTCTGTACAAAAATGTCGTGTTGGTTAAGACCAACAACCTCTGGGCTAACCAAAGTTTAGAGCTTTTCCAAATCCTGTTCCACATCTTCGTGGCATGGCGCTCATCCACCTGGGCAACTTTATTACAAGGCCTGGCCACAAGCAGATTCCTTCCTCCCGGCACTCACAGTAATTGTATCACGTGAGCAGAGGCTCTTGATGCGACTCCTGCTCGTCACAGCTCATTATCACCATGTGATTAAATTACAGATAATACAAATGAACGTCGGTTCAGCAGTCCACGTCTTCGAGTTGTGTTCATCTGTAATCCATCACACATGCTTCTACGACACCTTACAAAGGCATTATCATTGACAACGGAATCACTAAGAAGACAGAAATATGTCTTCAGGCTAGTAAAATGCAGACAGTCAAGTCTGTGGCTGGTCTTCCATGTAGGAGGTTCGGGTTCGATCGCCGACATGGTCGTGAAGAAATTTGTGATGGACAATGGTACCAGTGTTGCCAACCTGTTGCTTACTTACAAATGGCTTTTAAGGAACCAGAAGGTTCATTTCCGCCCTCACATAAGCCCGCCATCGGTTCCTATCCTGAGCAAGAATAATCCAGTCTCTAGCATGATATCCCACCTCCCTCAAATAAATTTGAATAGTATCCTCCCATCTATGTCTCGGCCTCCATAAAGGTCTATTTCCCTCCGGTCTCCCAACTCACACTCTATATGCATGTCTGGATTCGCCCATACATGCTACATACCCTGCCCATCTCAAACGTCTGGATTTAATGTTCCTAATTATGTCAGGTGAAGAATACAATGTGTGCAGTTCTGTGTTGTGTAACTTCCTCCATTCTCCTGTAACTTCATCCCTCTTAGCCCCAAATATTTTCCTAAGAAACTTATTCTCAAATACCCTTAATCTCTGTTCCTCTCTCAAAGTGACAGTCCATGTTTCACAACCATACAGAACAACCGGTAATATAACTGTTTTATAAATTCTAACTTTCAGATTTTTCGACAGCAGACTAGATGACAAAAGCTTCTCAACCGAATAATAACAGGCATTTCTCATATTTATTCTGCGTTTAATTTCCTCCCCGGTGTCATTTATATTTGTTACTGTTGCTCCAAAATATTAAAATTTTTCCACCTCTTCGAAGGATAAATCTCCAATTTTTATATTTCCATTTCGTACAATATTCTGGTCATGAGACATAATCATATACTTTGTCTTTTCAGGATTTACTTCCAAACCTATCGCTTTACTTGCTTCCAGTAAAATTTCCGTGTTTTTCCTAACGGTTTGTGCATTTTCTCCCAACAAATTCACGTCATCCGCATAGACAAGAAGCTGATGTAACCCGTTCAATTCCAAACTCTGTCTGTTATCCTGAACTTTCCTAATGGCATATTCTAGAGCGAAGTTAGAAAGTAAAGGTGATAGTGCATCTCCTTTCTTTAGCCCGCAGTGAATTGGAAAAGCATCAGATGAAAACTGGCCTATACGGACTCTGCTGTACGTTTCACTGAGACTATCCTGAATGTAGGCAACACATAGAACACAGGAAACGGAAAAGTTATCTAGAACCAGGAAAACGCCTGGAATATAGTTAAGTACATCACTTGAAAGGCAGAATAGAAGACTAACTATAAGGCGTATATAGAGAGCTTGCAGGAAAAATCGCAATACGTTTTCGGCATGGTTGTACAAAATCACGTGTAGAAGCTCAATTCTTAAAGACGATCTGACGCTGTTTGATAGACTGACTCAACAGGCATGGAAGCAATGATCTTCAGTGACACGCACATAACGGTACAATAAATAGAAGTGCAGTTCGGAAATATATTGATTGCATCTTGTAAACAAGTGTCCAATTTTCAATGTATGTGGAGATACAGCTGTTTCAATGTTACTCATAAATACAGCGTGAGTATAAATGACTTCACTGATCATGAAAATTATTTGTGGACAAACGATTGAACGTAGAAAAATTTTATATATAGCAGTATATTGAGAAACTCTCCAAGTTTATAAACATACCTTATAGGTGCTCGATATGGGCTTCCTTTGTGTCCCTGCAGACATCAAGCCGGTAGTTCAATTCGTCCTCCGGTAATGGAGGTACAAAAACAGAGTCCTTAACATACCCCCAAAGGTAGAAGTCACACGGTGTTAAGTCAGGGGAACGTGGAGACCAGGACAAGAGCTGCATGTCGTCTCTCCTCGCGCGACCAATCCATCTGTTTGACAATCGGTCGTTCAGGAATGTCCGGACTTCGTTGTGGAAGTGAGGTGGAGCGCCATTTTGTTGATATGTGAAATCAGCACTATCACTCTCCAACTGTGGCATCAGCCACTCTTCTAAAATGTCCAGGTAAGAATGCCCTGACACAGTGGGTTCGAGAAAAAAGAAAGGGCCTTACACCTTGGACTTCGAAAGTGCAATGACAAAGACGACATGCATCTCTTGTCCTGGCCTCCACGTTCCCCTGACTTAACACCGTGTGACTTCTACCTGTGGGGGTATGTTAAAGACTCTGTTTTTGTACCTCCATTACCGGAAAATCTGCCAGAGCTACGCTCCCGCATCATCAACGCCATCGCTGCAATAGATATGGATACACTTAGCCGTGTGTGGGACGAATTGGACTACCGGCTTGATGTCTGCAGGGTCACAAGTGGAGCCCATAACGAGCACCTATAAGGTATGTTTAAAAACTTGGAGAGTTTCTTCATACACTTGTATATTTAATAATTTTTTTACGTTCAGTCGTTTGCCCACAAATAATTTTCGTAATCAGGGAAGTCATTTATACTCACAATGTAGTCTTTAGGATTGAAATAAAGATAAATGATTTAATGTTGCATTTATCATTGCATTTAGCGACGGAAATAAAACCAGAATTAGTATAGTCCGCGCTCTAACACAGCTACCAGTGAGGCACACTAGCTGGAAGTACACGGACTAATTCTCTAGCGTGCTGTTATCTTTCTTGCAACTAATTTTAAGTACACTTACGCCGTAGCCTTCTTCGTGGATGCGAATCTTAGGGGCCACGCTAGACTTTATAAAGTTTCCAACAGTCGCACGTGGCGCCGGCTTTTGTTTGTTGGCAACACTGCGAAGTCTTCCTCCTGGTGATCCCAATATATCCCCTCGCGAGTGTCACTTTTACTCTAACGTAAACAACCATTTTGGTATCCTTCCGCAGCAAGGAAAGTTGATTGGATCTTCACTGAACTAGTTCCGTGATCAGATGGGACGAAGTACAGTCGATACAAATATGAAATAGTATACACTGGCGAGAATAAAGGAAATAGTCTTAGGTTTTCTTTTGTGTAAGACATTGATCTGTATTCTACAATGTTTTAGATTTCACTCGTGTCAAGGAAAGTAAAATTTCGTACCTTCATCTTAATGAACAGGGACGGCAACTCGAGGGAAATTTCCCTATTACGGGGAAAGTGTACTTCTTTTTTAAGTTTAATTACACACACTTTAACATCTACAATAATCAGTCCGTCAAGTTAGCTCTGTGGTAGCGTGTCTGCCTCCAGACTAGTCGGTCAGGATTCGATTCCCAGCGGGATCAGAAATTTTCTTGTAAAATTTCTACCTCTCGACTAGGAGAGATGGTGGTGCAAAACTTCTAATCATTAAATTGTACATCAATATGCCTCGGTTAAATCCCAAATCTCTCCGCAGTCCATATAATGGGAAGGCATATGTCACTGTTGATAGTTATTCGTCCGTCGGATGGGGACGTTAAGCCTGGCGGCCCGCTTGGTGCTAGTTGACAGGAGTAGGCTACGTGCTGGCACCGGGTTTCCCCTTCTCCCTTCCTCACCTTCATCATCCTCACCCATTCCCTACACTACACTTACACTCACCCTAGTACAAGACATAACTTTTCACAGATACACAGATCCCGAATTTATTTCATAATTTATTTTATGCTCGACCATGCCGAAATGTAGCAATTATACACCTTATAGCAGTCCTTTAATGCATGTCACTAAAGTACACCTATTCATTAAAATTCAGGTTTTCGATTATTCTCGGATATGCAATCGAAAGACAACGAGGGAAACGTCACGGAGGCTGGAAATCCAATACTGTCGCAGAAGGTTTTGTTCTGTTATATCAAAATTAGTTCATGTTAATCTCTACATTACATCAAGGTCATTGACATTATTGTTCCTCGGAAAAAATCAATACTTTCGCGTCTGCGCACATCTCACAATTTACGAGCTATGCACAAGATCACTTCCGATCTTCAGTCAGATACAAATAAAATGAATACTTCTGAATAATTTTAAGTTAGAAGTATGGTCAAGCATAAAAAGTCGTATGAAACTTGCCTATAATGGTAATTAAGACGCCCGTTTCATAAACAAACACACCCGCGTCTTAATTACTATCATTATAGGCTCGTTGCATAATGTACTATTGTACAGTTTATAATGCTAAGATGCCATAAACTGTTGTATCCAACTCGTAGATAATCTTATTATGACACTCGTGAAAATTGTCGCACGAACGATAGTGCCATAATCATCAAGATTATCCACTTGTTGCATAAATAATTGTATCACAATATACTTACACAACTGATACACTTTAGAAGCAACAAAACAATATGGCAGAAAATGAGAGGCTCTGATTGATCGATCATGGAGTGATTTTACTACCGAAATTAAAGTAAATAAAGTGTAGTTCGCTTCCAACCGATCAGTTTATCATAGTCCCTGCTAAAATCTGCACTGGAAAATATCTTAATCCCATTTTTCATAATTTTGAAGAAAGTGCAGTTTGATTCTAGGCGATTCACTTAACAATGATTTAAGGGGTTAGGTAGGCTATAGCTTACAGCAGTAAAATTTTTGGAAATATTCAACATTTATTTCCTCCCTTACTGTATCTTGTACAATAATAAAAATTGGTATGTGTAAAACACTGTGATTCTGCTATATGAAAAAAATATTTTTACGATTTAAAAAGTTATTTATATACCTTTTTTAATTGATAATGGTGGGAGTTCACTCTACAGTGATGAAACGTTTTCCTTCTTATCTCATAAACTTGTTAACTTTTTTCATGTTCTCTCTCTTTTATTTTATTACTGAAACTCATGTCTACAATATCATGCTCTTTCAACTACATTCCTTCATAAATAATATACTTTTTATTTTGTGTTAGAAGAAAATACTGATATTTGACCATTTTGTAAATGAATTTATTTTTTTTATCAGCCAATCTATCAAAGGTTGAGAAGTGATCTTGCATCATATTGTAGATATGACATACAAATTTCATCACAGAATGTTGGATAGTTTTTTAGTTATGTGGGAAACGCTTCATCACTGCACAGTGAACTGAATTTGGGGGGGGGGGAGGGGAACATGTAAATAATTTTTTTTAATCGTAAAAATATTTTTTTTTCATATAGCAGAAGGACAGTGTTTTACACATATTAATTTTCATTATTGTACAAGATACAGTAATGGAGAAAAAAAAATGTTGAATATTTTCAAAATTTTACTGCTGTAAGCTGTACCTAACCCCTTAAGCAGGAATATGAAGCGAAATAATGGCTAGTTCAAATTGTACATCACGCCATGAATTCACACTGTATTGTTTGTGTTTGCAGATAATAAGAGGCATCCTGAACGTGACCCTAGGAGTGCTTTACAACATTGGAGAAGAAGATCACCAGGTGTCCGCCACAGTACTCAACAACATAGTTATGGCGTTAGGTGCCTTGAGTACAATTATCAACACAATTGCCTCTGGGTTCGATATGAGCACTAAAATAGCCGACGGAACGATACACTTATAAAACTGACCTATACTTTAAGAAATTCGTTGATAACGTTTACTTTATACAAAACTATCGCCGTCAAGGGAGAATGAGACAAAATTTTGAGTTAGCATTGACTCTATAAACAAATTAAAACTTAATTTTCCAACGCTATTCTGAAATATGTTATATTCTATGTAAATACTCTCTTTTTGACGTCATAGTGAAACGTGCAATGTGCCAGCATCACTGATAAGTCATGGAGGATAACTGATAACAGTAACATCGCCTTCGTGTACTGCAATGCGAAGAAACAAATATGTGCATGTAATCTGATAAAATAAGGTGCATATGTGAATAATAAACGAGACTGATTTTCTTCTTAAGCATGGTCTTAATTTTGTGTGTTTAAAGTTTCATCGGCGTAGCTCAGTTGTAAGGAATTGTCGATGTAAACTTCAATGGGGCAATTGGAAAGAGAAACATATAAAAGGTATGCGAAAACACGTATTTATCAAGGGAAATATGAGCTGAGCTCTATGTGAGCTCCAAACATGTTGGCCAACTTAATGTCAAGCCACTTCCTTTGTATTGTCGGACCATCGGATCTGTGCCCCCGTAAGATATGCGAACTGAACCCTAATTCCTTCTCAGCCTCGGTAATTCATTTCTCTTCCTGCATTCCTATCTCCCCCCCCCCTACTCAAAATTTTTAGCCTTCTTGCGGGACAGTTTATTTGCACTTGCAGTCCAGTGTTGTCAATTCAATATAACATTGTAGTACGGAGTGGCAAAAGAAATATTATTACGCAAGTACGTAATAGCATTTTGCGATGAAGAGAAACAAACAGGTCAATATCTATTTCCTATAAATAAGGCAACGAAAATAGCAGCTGCGATCATAGATGAGGCTTATCTTATTTCAATTGATTACGTATTAAAATTACTTACTTAACTAATACAACATGTTATGTAATTTATATAAGCAGGTCAGAGGCCTAATGAAGAAAATCAGGAGAGAGGGAGTCTGTGCAGAGATGAAAAGCTAGAATAGCCAGGGAAGAACAGGCTAAGGGAACCTTTAATTCTTGTAGATGATATGAACCGATGTATATTTTAAGAAGAAAGATAAAAGAATTTTATACCGTTCAGAAAGAAGTTCCGACATTGAAGATATTATTGAAGGTTGCGAGAGAAGCAATATTTACAAGGTTGGAGAGAAACGCTACGGAAAGTATGTATGTATTTATTCACACTGCAGTGGGTATATACCCAGTGGCAGTGGTAACTAATTACACTCAGTAATGACAATAATAAATTCATTAATTAAAAATACAATTAATAATACTAATAATTAATACTAACAATAATTAACAACAACAACAGGGAATATACTAAATTAAATGAAACGATCACTTAAAATAACATTTGAAATAAATCTAATTTGTATCTTAAAACTAAGATCGAACTAAAACCCACGAGTATGATATGTTCATATCTCCACAAGTACCTTTCAAATTACACTCATTTCGCTGTCAACTCACTCACTGCACTGGAACTACGACACATTTCACTGATTCTATCCTGATTTCACTAACACTTCAAAAACATTTCACTGTTCAAATACTATGCACTGCCACTATAAACTATAAAGCTTCACTGACAGGAACACGTTTCACTTACACAGCACACTTCACTGACACGACATACTTCTTCACTGATATAACACACTTCACTGACACAACAAAATTCTTCACTGATACAACACTTCAATAACAAAATATCATTTACACCCTTTAAATACTGTGTATAATTACAGTCTATTAGTAAGGTCCTTATGCCTATTTTTAAATACATTTTTGGTTGTTGGTAAAGCCTTTAGTATGTCTGCAGGTAAAGCATTCCAGTCCCTGATAGTATGATTGAGAAAAGAAAACTTTCCAGTGTCCGTCCTCTGCCTTCTTTCCCTCAATTTATATGAGTGGTCGCTGCTTGAAGAGTAATTTGGCGGCTGCAACCTATTTTTTATTTCTCTCCAGGCAGGCTCACCTCTGTATGTTTTGAACAGTGCGCATAATCGAATTCGCGTTCTCCTCTCCGTGAGTGTGTCCCATTTTAATGGTGAATTTTTCCGACAACACTTGAGAGCCCGTTTTTTAATCTTTTCCAGTGTCTTAATAGTGCTTCGAGACATGGGATTTAGGTTTAAAATATGTAGAAATACAAGATGTATTTTGATTGAAAGAAATTATACTGTAGCCATTATTATTATTAGCATGGAGGACCAATTATTTATGACACAGTTCGACGGAAGTTTGGCAACATCCCTATTCGGCAAGGTTCGTGGTTTGCTGTTTGACGTGGTGGAGGAAAGCGGGTGGAATGGAGTGAGTACAGGCGTTAACTTTTTCAAGAACGACGACAGCGCTGAAGGGGCACAGATCCGATGGTCCGACTATATTATGCAGGAAACATGCCGTCAAGGAATCAAATAACGTTCTGTTTATTAGAATGGCCCACTGCGATACATTTTTGAACAGATCTTGATGAGTATAACTGAAAATTTGAACAATAAATACATCATGTCATTTAAAAAGCAATGTTAGTACTTGTATCTCATTAATAAATAACGCTACAAGGTTGTCTCGCCATTTGTATTATTTCCCCTTTTTAGTTGTACTTCTTTTGTATAAAACAATTTCTCATTTGATGCTTGCGTACAAAGTTATTTTGGGGTGGTCAAGATAAATGGGAGACCATGCCTACAAGATGGAAGTGAAATAACCTTGCAGATTGAAAGGGACGACAAGGTACACTTAAATGAATAGAAAACCTGTATTACATTTTGTGATTAAATGCATGGTTAATTAGAAAATTAAGTTTCAAGTTTCAGCAGTCTGGTAACATCGCCGCTAAAACAGTGCTCTTTCTTCTCGTATTACAGACGTAAGAGGTGAACGAACTCAGGTCTATTTCCCTAGCTGAGCTCCCTCCTACATCCCTCTCTGACTACAACGTCGCAATCTGTTCGCATCGTTCAGTGACTTGAAATTAGTGATTTTTAAATTAGCCTAAATTTACACGAAAACCGCTATTGAAATACGCCATAGGGATAAATGATTCTTTATTAGATTTTCTATCGATGTGGACAAAAATCACGATCCTACTCGCAATAGTTACCAAATTAGAGGTTGTTAAACATTTGAAGAAAAAAAAAACTTTTTTTTCTGAAAAAACTATGGCCTTCCACCAATATGGTATTACACTATTTTGTTACGCACAACATGAGCTATTCGCTCTGAAAATCTGCAGGGTTATTTCGCTTCCACCTTGTATTTTTTTTTAGTCGGCTATTTTACGACGCTTAATCAACAGCTTAGGTTATTTAGCGTCTGAATGAGATGAAGGTGATAATGCCGGTGAAATGAGTCCGGGGTCCAACACCGAAAGTTACCCAGCATTTGCTCATATTGGGTTGAGGGAAAACCCCGGTAAAAACCTCAACCAGGTAACTTGCCCCGACCGGGAATCGAACCCGGGCCACCTGGTTTCGCGGCCAGACGCGCTAACCATTACTCCACAGGTATAGACTCCACCCTGTCTATATATATATATATATATATATATTTATTTATATTTATATTATATATATATATATATATATATATATATATATATATATATATATATACCTATTCTTCACTTCCTTCTTATTATAGTTCGGTATTTTGTATTCGATTAACGATTACATGATTACAGTTACAATTATTAAAGTTACTATCATAAGTGTGAAACAAGTTAAAAATTAGTTTCAACATAATGTTTGAAATGATATAAAGTTAGAATTTATAAAACATTTATATTACAGATTATTCTGTATGGTTGTGAAACTTGGACTCTCACTTTGAGAGAGGAACAGAGGTTAAGAGTGTTTGAGAGTAAGATTCTTAGGAAAATATTTGGGGCTAAGCGGGATGAAGTTATAGGAGAATGGATAAAGTTACACAACGCAGAACTGCACGCATTGTATTCTTCACCTGACATAATTAGGAACATTAAATCCAGACGTTTGAGATAGGCAGGGCACGTACTACGTACGGGCGAATCCAGAAATGCATATAGAGAGTTAGTTGGAACGCCGGAGGGAAAAAGACCTTTAGGGAAGCCGAGACGTAGATGGGAGGATAATATTCAAATGGATTTGAGGGAGGTGGGATATGATGATAGAGACTGGATTAATCTTGCACAGGATAGGGACCGATAGCGGGCTTATGTGAAGGCAGCAATGAACCTGAGGGTTCCTTAAAAGCCATTTGTAAGTAAGTAAATATATCTCTCCCACCCTGTATAATATATGCTTATGTTGGGACCTCGATCATTATATTTTAAGCTTGTTTTTTCTCAATGCCAATCATTGTCTAAAAACTTGTGATATTGTGCATATCACCTGAAAATTCGCTCATTAGGTAGACGAGTGCATAAAAAAATAGGCTTGTCTTTTCATAAAAATGAACGGAAATCGTTTTGGGATCATACTCTTCAATTTTAATTAAAAATCAAACGAGGATTCCTTTCTCTTTTTTTGGGAGCAATGATGAAGTTCCCCTGAAAAATGGGAATTTTCCTCGCCTTACTACCAATGCCCCGAGATCACCCAACGAGTCATCACAATGGTGATAGAGATGAACTACACACACCATGCCCCATAAACGCTTTCTACGCCGCAGAAATGTCCAGAGTTTCATAAACTTTTTTATTCACGTATGTCACATGCTCGTCCCATTTCATTCAATTGCTGCAGGGTCTCTTTGAGAGCAAGGAAACAATGAGGCTTCTAATTATGTAATGCTCCCGATTCCACTGTTTTCCCTCCAGTGCAGTTGTTTTAATTTATTCGTGATCAAGCAGCAACCCGCGAAGCAACACTACAAACAGAAAGGGTTGTTTTGCAATAGTGCCGAGGTAGGGGTTCGTGGTAGCATCATCGCTTTGCTTTGTAAGCAGAGGGGTATTGATTTACGTCCATCCCTTTCAAACGCCCAAATATGCCCTAGCTAATACCTACAGAATGGGGCCAAATGATACGAATACATTCGAAAAAGTTCAACTGTTCAAATGTTGTGTACTTTACTTCAGAGAAGAAACAGTAGTGAAAGGGATATGTTCTTTTAGACTAACAGATAAAAAAGAGGACCGATATCCGAACAGTTAGGACAGCGATTTTCAGTCGTTGTGCCACTAAGGCCCGATTGTATAAACCATTTAATCTTAGATCAGAGGTTAAATTGATCCTTGTTTCAGCTGAACTTGGAATTTTGTGTTTTATAAAGTCTAATCTGAGATTAATTTGTCTCGAACTAAAGTCAACTTTGACTGAAGAAATTTCTCCGATTAAGTTGGATGATCCAAGTTCAGTTATTTCTTTTCTGTTTGAAATATACGAGTGACAGATTGTGCAAATAAAATATTCATTATTATTAATATTAATAGATATGATAGGTACATTTATATATATTTCTTTCAATTTCTTGCCTTAATACACAAACAATCTTATATTTTATAAGGCTCTATCGTGTTCAGCAGTATCAAATAACATAACCTATAATTATATTATGTTTATAACAACCATTAATTATTAATGGATATGATAGGTACATTCATAAATGTTCAATTAACTGTATTATTAAACGAAAAGTGTCGTTTTATAAAGCTTTATTATGTTTAGCAGTATGAAACACCATAACATGATAACAACTCGGAGAACAGTCAACCTTCTTCTTATTGTCTGCTATTATTTACATTGCACAAAAAACCAGTGTTTCCAACAGAGTGTAATACGGAAAGTCGCCAAAAAGTAGTTGTAAAGTCGCTAGATTTCTCATTATCAACAAAGAAATATTAAATTTTGTCACTATGGGGTGCTAAAAAGGTCACTAAATCCCTATTTAAGCAATATAAAAGTTAAAAGAAATTGTTGTTGAAAAAGAGTTAAAGTCGCTAGATTGGCAACACTGAACAAACCTGTCCGCGCATCACGTATTTCACCTGTTTATGCGATGTTGCCAAATCCTTTTCACGTGAACTTAGATTGCATTTGAACCAAGGTAATTTGATCGCAGAAAAGTTTTATACAATAGAAGAAGTGTCTGAACTCGGTTCACTTTTCGATCTTCGATCAAAGTTGATCTTAGTCAGGGAGTTTTATACAATTGGGCCTAAAGGTCCGCAATTGTGTTTCTGGAGTTTGGGATAAGGTGACCTCTACGGTGGCAGAGTCATCAGACATCCAGTCTGTCACGCAGGCGGTCCGTGTTCGAGTCCCGGTCAGGTCTGGAATTTTTCATTGAAAATCCATAGTGACACTTGTGGCGGACAAGTTTTTTTTTTTTTCAGTTGGTTATTTCAGTTGTATCAACTACTAGGTTATTTAGCGTCGATGATATTGGTGATAACGAGATGGTATTTAGCGAGATGAGGCCGAGGATTCGCCATAGATTACCTGGCATTCACCTTACGGTTGGGGAAAACTTCGTAAAAAAACCCAACCAGGTAATCAGCCCAAGCGGGGTTCGAACCCGCGCCCGAGCGAAACTTCAGACCGGCAGGCAAGCGCCTTAACCGACTGAGCCACGCCGGTGGCTGGTGCACAAGGTCGCAGTTGGGGTTTTTCTCGGGATTCTCCCATTTCTTCTCCATATTAGGCATCTACATCATTCTGTTACCATTTCTCCATTTCGTCATCGTTCCATAGCATTCCCCGATCACCGGCTGGCGACGCACGGAGGGGGCTGGCCTAGGGACGAAGGGGGTTGCCTGCTCGACACCTGGGTAAGCAGAGAACCTTAGTGCACTCAGCCTGTGTGGGTTTGGGAAAGCGCCTAGTTTGAGGGTTAGCGCAATAGATCGTAACAGGTCGCAGTGCTGGGCCCTCCCGTAAATTCCATTCCATTGGGAAAGTGTAGAAACGAAAGATAAATTTCAAAAGTTATAGTGGAGCTTCAAAACGATGCCTACTGTAACAAGATGAGCCACAGCTGAACCCTAATATTATTAATAATCCGTGGCGCTACAGCCCGTGAAGGGCCTAGACCGACCAGCCGGCTGCTTGCCTCACGCCCACATGCCGAAGCAGAGGTGGACGATCATCCAACCATAATGGAGGTATCGTGTGGTTAGCAAGATGATCCCCCCAACCGTTATAGCTGGTATTCGCAACCAGGATTCCGCTACCCATCGTAGCTCCCCAAGTGCATCACGATGCTGGGTGGGCACCGGTCCCATACACTGGCTGAAATTTCATGAGAAAATTTCTTCCCCCATGAGGACTCGAACCAGCGCGCATTCCGTAACGCGAGTCCTAGGCAGGATGCCTTAGACCGCGACGCCACGGTGCGGGACTCTAATATTATTAGCAGTTAGGTTATGAACGAATGTAACTTGTGCGACCACGGCCAATGACGTCATCTCGCCGTACCGCGCGACCTCTCTTAGTAATATCTCGGCATCGAGAGTAGCTACAGACTTGTCTCACCATTCGGTTGTAATCAAGATTTGTGCAATATTAAAGTAATATCAAACACATAAGATACATTTTGAGTGAATCATAATGAAAAAATTTGTTGTGAGCCGGGACTAATTTCGGAATATCGCTTCATATGGAGCGGAAATGTATTGCATGCCCTTCATTAAATACTGTACTACAATTACAATTTGTAAACAAAAAAAAAAAAAATGAGAATTCAAACGAAACCAACAGATCTATGTCTTCCTGAGACCTGAGAGTATAGTGTTCTATACTATATTTTATACATGATTATGATATAATAATAATAATAATAATAATAATAATAATAATAATAATAATAATAATAATAATAATAATAATAATAATAATGATTTATTTTAGCTGGCAGAGTTAAGCCCGTAAGGCCTTATCTTCCACTCAACCAGCAAAAAGTATATATACATATGCATGAACTTACAAAGAATTCAACAATTTGATTTAGATGAGAGTTACATGTATACCAGAGTTATTTACGAATTAAACAACAAAATACTATGAACTATTAATTCAACACTGAAATAAACTGTTTAGCAGAGTTAAACTAAAATACATAGAATGTTAATATATTTCAAATAATAATAGATAATAGAAAGAGATTATTATGAGACAATTTTGAAAATACAGCACTATCAGGATGATGTCTAAAGAAAAAAGTAACAGTGTAGTCAGTGATAGTTTAAATCAGTATGATTGGAGTGAAATGTTAATAAGGTTATCTTTTAAGCTGTTCTTAAAGGTGTTTGTTGTCTTGCAGCCCCTAATACTTTGTGACAAGGAATTCCATTGACGCGAGGTGGATATTGTAAAAGATGATGAATAACAAGATGTTCTATGAAGAGGTATATTTAGCGTGCCACAGATAAGTGATCTGGTATTTACGTCGTGGTTAGAGTATAGATAAGAGAAACGAGACGAAAGGTAATTTGGTGTTGAGGTGTGCAGAATTCGAAAGAGTAAAGACAAAGAGTGTAAAGTTCTGCGTTCTTTAAGTCGGAGCCACGAAAGACTTGCGAAGGACGGTGATATGTGATCATATCGTCGGATGTTGCACACGTATCTGACGCACATTTTCTGAGCTCGCTGTAACTTGACTGACAGTTCAGAACTTAGGTCACTTAACAAAACGTCACAATAATCGAAGTGCGGCATTACTAGGGTTTGTACTAGGGTAAGTTTTAGTTGCTGGGGCAAGAAGTTTCTCAAGCGACTCAAACAGTGAATGGAGGAACAGTTTTTTTTTTTTATCGTTTCTTTAACTTGAAAATTCCAACTTAGATTATTATCAAAAAAGAAGCCAAGATTTTTTACGACAGATGAATAAGGGATTAGGGACACCATTTTATTTTTACTTTAATTTTTATTGCACCTGAGTTTTTTAATGTACTTCATTCCCACCCCTTCTACTAATGAAGTTCAACCGTCCTCCACACAGATCCAAGGCCGCATATACAGTCATAGTAGCCTCACGGTCGTAGTAAACAGTACGTTCCAAAAATATGTTCGCGTTTTCCAGTGACGAAAGAGCTTTCAATATTGAATCATTTTCGCAAAGGTACTGTCCGTTTGCATACGTCGCATTCCGGTTTCCCCCACCTGCTTCTATTCGCTTCTCTGCAAAAGGCTAGTGGCTGGGATGTCTTAGCTCTTTTCTGAGAACATTGATTTTTGTTAGGAATTAAACGTCTACGTAATAGTATACCCATACAACTGTTTAAAATAACTTAAATAAAAGGGCCTCGTTAAGTAACTAATTGTCACGTGATTTCCCCCCTTTCTACGATCCTGCGACATATCCACTTGGACGGACAGTAGATAGCTTGTCTCAGTAATTTTATCTTTTCGGATCGAGCAGAAGTGAAGATTGAATTTACAGTACGTAAGGTACTCTTTTATAGAGTAGGTACAGAATTATTTCAACATGAGTTACTAGTGCGAAGGACGAAATTGGTAATTGGAATTACACACGTTAGAACTGAAGCCTGTATCGAAATGAACGGCCACCATTTTGAAAAATGTATTTAATTATCCATATTATGATTATTTTTCAATTTACCTTCATTCTCTATAGTGTACGCTAATGTGCTGTAGACAGTATAATATACACTGCATAATGAATACGTCCGCATGGACAGCTCACTTCGTGAGTAAATACACTCATTGTTAATTCTGTACTGTATTTTGATTAAACAAAAACCTAATGGGAATTATCAAACTCAAAAGCGTAATATTTCCTAGTTTATGTAAATGGATGAACTACTTTTCTTCCCTCCTATACATAGTAAAGTGATTTGTTTGTATATTACGCCAGTAACATCGAACTGCAGTCGTGGAAAGGGGTAGCAAACGGTCTTCCGGTTTTCAAGCTTGATCCAAAGGTATAGTCAGGTTATATTAGAAATGTTAGTAAAAATAAAATGATGTCACTGTATTAGATGTATGTGCAGAGACCCAAAGTATAGTATAATATACCTACATTTGTGCCCTAACTGCAACCTGCAGAATTTTTTCAGCATTTTCCCTCATGTCAGTGACATTTTTCGAAGTTTAGATTTATATTAAAATTCAAAAATAAAACAACAAATGTCTCAGGACTCAGGAGAGTAGGCTACGTGAGTTCACTTTCATTTCCGAAACCGCATGACATATTCTACGTGCTGGTGAACCTCTGATACCCCGCCGAAAATTTCTTCTTTAAGTTTCCCCGAAGTTTAAGGCAAATGTCAGGTAATCTATATGGCGTATCCTGATATTCGTCTGTTGGCTATATGAACCAGAGTATTCGCGAGACGATTCAATGTCAAACACGGAAAAAACACGGAAAAAAACGGGATTCGAACTCAGTCCGTTCATAAGCAAGAGTCTCTCCCCTACTGTTATGTCATTCCGCTTGACTCTTAATTGTATAAATTAATATATAGGAAACAGAATCATTTATAACCCGTTATCTTTTCAATTTAGTGTTTTCAGAAAATTGTGTTCGGTGAACTTAATATGGTTTGCTTTTCTCTCTGCTCATCCCAGTTGGTTTGCAATGGTTATTTAATTCTTCAGATACGGAGCTCGGTGCTATTTTGTTTAATTTCAATGCATATAATCTTCTTTCCCCCCTATTACTCTTTCCCACGCGCTGTACATGTAATATTCTATCTTTTTTCCTCTCTTTTCCTATCGCTCTCACAACATTACGAGAATCGAATTTTTTTCGATTACATTGATTCATGGACTAAAAACCGATTCTGTAATGTAATATTCTGGGATATTTATACTGCAAAACGAGGTGAGTTACATGGAAGGTACAGAGAGAACCAACAGCTTTCGGGTTTTATCATAAAACCAGGGCAGTGTTTGGAATTTGCGGCAACAGAGACTAAATAAACAACGTTTCGTATACGAAGGCTATCGCCATATACATTCAGCCAGAGTCGACAACAATGCTCAAAGTTATTCATAAAATTTTAGAAAAGAGATCAATTTATGATGAGGTTCTTAACACAATAACAAGAAACGTAACCAGCGAATAGGGATTATAAAGAATGGACACTGAGCGAATTTTCCTGTGTTTTGTTTCTCTGTGCGCCGGCGTTTAGTTCCCTTTCAAGCGCTAGAGGTTAGTGTAATCGAGCATACGCTAAGATAATAATTGGGTATACAGTTGAGGCACAGGATCCAAACATCGCCTACCTTATTGCATAATCCAGTGACGCTTTGCTTCAAATAAATTCAAGTTAACAGCTTTTCCTTATTTCTCAGTGACAAACTAGTTGTTATAATATTTTTTTTTCTATATTTCAGATATAATAAATTTTATTATAAAATAATATAATACAGTAGCGTGCAAATTAATCCGAACAACGTAATTACTTATGCAAAAACACTCAAACGGGATAAAGAAAAGGATCTAAGACATACCTCAGTAATCTATGTGGCCTCCCTTGTTCCTAATAACAGCTCTGAGACGATTTGGCATGGATTCCACTAATTTCCCACAAATATTCTTCATTTCTTCATCGCGAAACCATACACCAATGAGGACAGAAATCATCTTCTCCTTTGTAGAACAATCCATTTTTTGCATTCTTCTTTTGCAAATTGACCACAAGTTCTCAATGGGGTTGATGTCGGGTGAGTTGCCTGGCCAGGGGAGTACCTGAATATTCTTCTTGTTGAAGAATTCTGTAGTTTTTCGAGACGTATGGCATGGTGCCAGGTCTTGTTGGAACACATCTCTGCCATCCGGAAATGATTTTTGCAGCTGGGGTAAGATTCTGGTTTCCAATAAGTGAATATATTTGTCAGAATTCATCATTCCCTTGATAGGTATTAATGCTCCAGGCCCTTCATGTGTCAAACAACCCCAAAACATTACTTTAGGGAGGTATTTGTGTGCTTGTTGGAGATGAGCTGCTGTTACTTTTTCGGATCCTTTTCGTACGTAAGGAACACGGTGGCCGTGGACCTCGAAATGAGACTCATCGGAAAAAAGTACATTCTTCCAGTCATTCACTGTCCAGTGTTGATGTAATTTTTCCCACATTAAGCGTTTTTTGCACATAACAGGGGTTAGCAGTTGCTTCTTAATAGGCTTACGAGCCCTTCGTCCAGCTTCCAAAAGCCTACGCCGCACTGTTGTGACGTGAATATTCGCCCCAGTGGTAGCCATTAACTCGCGGGTTAAGTCGACAGCAGTTAGTCTAGGATTTAATTTACTTTTCCTGACAATTAAACGATCATCTGCAGGTGAAGTCTTCCTTTTCAGGCCACAGTTTCCTTTTTTCTGGGGTGTGATGGATCCAGTCTCCCTGTATCGTTTTATGATCGAATTAACAGTAGCCAAACCGATGTGACATTCTGCAGCAATTTGCCTCTGTGTCATAGAAGAATGCTCTGCTAATGTTATAATTTTAGACCGTTTTCGTGGAGTTGTATCCATTTGTGAAGACGACAGAATGTACACAGGATTGTAGTATTAAGTCTTCAACACAACTGAAATGCTTATAAGTACAAAACGACAGGCAAAATGTCACATATTATAAAAAATTATGACAGACCTTCAACAATGGAATTACACGTACTACAGACGTCAATTAAAGCGGTATGAGCAGCTGTGAGGCCAACAATGACAGAAAATGTAAAAATACGTCGTGTTCGGATTAATTTACACGCTACTGTACATGATAAAATTAAATATCAAATTCGTTTAATATTTGTATATAATATAATATAGATATATGGTTTTCCTTCTCATAAGAGTTTTGTTTATCCATTTTCAGTCCTATCAAATCATTACATATTTTAATTGTCGTTGGGGTCACCGTCTCAACTCTCATTATAAAGGAACTAAGCTAGCCCCGGCTATCCACTGGTTACTAGTACAGAATTCAATTCATATCCTATCGCTAACACTGGTTTATGAATACGAAAAACATTGATCATCCACCGGAAGTCCCCGCTAAAAATGTTTATGAATACGGCCCTTAGAGTCTAAACATTACAGTTAATGATTTAATATTTTATGGATCCAATTTATTTTATTTGAGTACATAATGTAGGCCTACGTAGATGTATTAATTATATGTGTTATATTTCTGCTATGTCGACTGCTAGCTGGTGTGATGTCAGCGCCAACTCTAGGGAGAAAGCAGAATCTCACGCTCTAGCTGGCGTGAAGGTCATTGAAATCAGTCCGGCTACATCAAAGGTACCGATGCGAAGTGTCCATTCTTTATAATCCCTATTCGCTGCCGTAATCTTCAAACATGTTTGTTCTATTGTTGCGAAAGTTTTGCATTTCCATAAATGTAGAAAACTGGTCAAGAACATCACGAAACGCATGGACAGAGGAAAATATACACATTGAGAAGGCAGTAAAAATTAATTTTCTTATTTTCTGTGACAAACTCACTTGTATGGATTCCATAAGGAATGTTAAGTCGAATAATTGAGGAACTGGTGAAGAGTAAGAGATGTAAAAAATGTAACATTATAAAATTTATTTGTACAACGAAAAGTTACATTCTTCGGATCAAATTTCTGCAAATTTAAAGCACAAAACTGAAATTCTTCCAAACATTTATCATAATGCACCGTTCTCTTAAATTGTCTGAGCATATTGGGGATTAAATCAATACTTTCATATGGCTTTTAAGGGGCCCGCAGGTTCATTGCCGCCCTCATATAAGGCCGCCATCGGTCCCGATTAATCCAGTCTCGATCATCATATTCCACCTCCCTCAAATCCATTTTTATATTATCTTCCCAACTACGTTTCGGTCTCCCCAAAGGTCTTTTCTCTCCGGCCTCCCAACTAACACTCTATATGCATTTCTGGATTCGCTCATACTTGCTACATGCCCTGCCCATCTCAAACGTCTGGATTTAATGTTCCTAATTATGTCAGGTGAAGAATACAATGCGTGCAGTTCTCTGTTGTGTAATTTTCTCTATTCTCCTGTAACTTCATCCCTCTTAGCCCCAAATATTTTCCTAAGAACCTTATTCTCAAACACTCAATCTCTGTTAATGTCCACACCTATGGAACAACGGTTAGCGCGTCTGGGCGCGAATTCAGTTCGAATCCCGGTCGGGACAAGTTACCTAGTTGAGATTTTTTCCGGGGTAATTTTCGGTGCTGGACTCCGGACTCATTTCACCGGCATTGTCACCTTCATTTCATTCAGACGCTAAATAACCTGAGATGATACAGCACAGTAAAAAACCTACTAAATTTTTTTTCTCCCTCAAACTGAAAGTCCAAGTTTCACAACCATACAGAACAACCGGCAGTAGGCCTATACTTGTTTTATAAATTCTAACTTTCAGATTTTTTGACAGCAGACTAGATGACAAAAGCTTCTCAACCGAATAATAACAGGCACTTTCCATGTTTATTCTGCGTTTCATTTCCTCCTGAGTGTCATTTATATTTTTTGTTACTGTTGCTCCAAGACATTTGAATTTTTCCACCTCTTCGAAGGATAAACCTCCAATTTGTCTTTTCCAAAACTCGCTATGAAATGTTTCATATAAAACAATTTTTATCTGCGAAAGGAAGCAGAAACGAGCAAAATTGCAGGCCATTAAAATATTTTTTTAATATCTCAAAGAATAACAAATAACACCTTGAAATTAATGACATTATTCACGGTTCTTCCTGTAAAGTTGTACAACTACTACTGTAGCAAACGATAACGCTGTCATTAACTTGCCCATTCTTTCTTTATTTTTTTTTAACTTGGTTATTTAACGACGCTGTATCAACTACAAGGTCTTCGATGGGATTGGTGATAGCGAGATGGTATTTGACGAGTTGAGGCCGAGGATTCACCGTAGATTATCTGACATTTCCCTTACGGTTCGGGAAAACCTCCGAAAAAAGACTCAACTAGGTAATCAGCCCAAATGGGAATCGAACCCGCGCCTGAACGCAATTCTGGATCGGCAGACAAGCGCCTTAGCCGACTGAGCTACGCTAGTGGCTCTTTATTTTTTAAGATTTTGTAAAAAAAAATGTAATAGGTCTATTTTAATATTAAAAATACAGTTCTCTCATTTTCTTAGTATAACCTGGTAAGGTTTATCTTGTCTCGGTAGCAATAAAACCAAGTCCCTTCAAATGAGGGTGGAGATTATAGGAGGGTTGTAAATTTTCAGGATTCCTTTTAAAATTTTGTTATTGTACAGGCTACCGGAACTCAGTTTCTTGAAAGACAAGCTCAGTGACGGAACTACACAATACGAAGAGAGATATTTTGTTATTTTATTTTGTGCTACAGAATGTATCAACTAGTCCCTTCCGCCACTGGATGGATGGACGGCATCGCTCCACTCCTCCATTGCCATAACAATACAGACGAAGTAAGACATATCTCCTTTCTCTCTCTTTTCACAGTGAGACAAGATACATCACACAGACTTTAGTAACAGGTACTACACAATTGCCCCACTCTCCCCTATGGTTTCGATGCACGTTTTTCCATCAGGCGACAGGGCCTGTGGTAACAAGACTGAGGAAACCCTTGTCAGCAGCGCGATAGCCATCAGACCACACGGCACAGATGCTTGTTATGGCTTTAATTAAATGTCCGCTTCCTGACAACTGCAACCGTTCTATTAAATTCGAAAGTGCGTCCAACGAACATCGATGTTTATTAGTTGATGGGGACTAATGAACAGCGCATTTAACGGGATTAAAGGAACTGCGGCCCAGTTCCGAAACAGAAGAGCGTGAGCACATACAGGCCATAGCAGTTAGGCGTCTGACTATTTGTTACTCGCCTGTAATTAGCAAGCTAGTGCCAACGCAAAATAAAACTTTTATTGCAATGCCGTACCTATAACTACCGGTCTATTTCCATTCCAGAATAGTAATATATTTTTTGCACGATCGTGTTTCTTTTTTTTTTTTTTAGTAGGCCTTGAAAGTTAGAATTCCCACACAGAAACTTGTTGCTATGGAAACCATTCTTCATAACCGTAAAACTATACTGAAGTAGACCTATTTCAGTGCACTTATTGTTGCTTAGTTATTGCGAAGGCTTTGGAATAATATTGCTCCAAATTGTTAATGCAAAATATATTGGCTTGTGCAGCAAATGCTACGAACTAAGTTCATTACAATTCAAATTAAAATTTTTCAAATTTATTTCCAATGAAGAATACCAGACATTCTGAAAGTCCCTATTCTAAGCAAGATTAATCCAGTCTCTACCATCATATCCCACTTTTCTCAAATCGATTTTAATACTATCCTTCCATCTACGTCTGCCTCCCTCAAGGTCTTTTCCCTTCAGGTCTTCCAATTAACACTCTATACCATTTCTAGATTAACCCATGCGTGCTACATGCGCTGCCATCTCAAATGTCTGGATTTAATGTTCCTAATTATGTTAAGTGAAGAATACAATGCGTGCAGTTCTGCGATGTGTAACTTTCTCCATTCTCCTATGACTTCATCTCTCTTAGCCCCAAATATTTTCCTAAGCATCATATTTTCGAACATCCTTAATCTCTGTTCCTCTCTCAAAGTGAAAATCCAAGTTTCACAACCATGAAGAACAACTGGTAGCATAACTGTTTTATAAATTCTAACTTTCAGCTTTAAATATCTATACCATACCGTCATTAAATATATGGAAAAGACCCATACCACTTGACTAATAACTATAAAAATATTTCACTTTAATAACAATATCGTTATCTTACGTAAGTTTTGTATAGACTACTACATAGCCGTCAGTTAGTAAATATTATAGAAATTAAGATCTAACTTCAGATATTCTCTATGCCTACTTATATAACCTCAAAAGATTTCCTTTCATATCAATAAAGCATTAATCTATATAATTGGTGACAAATACATCATGGCATTCACTATAATAATATTTAATTTTTAATGGTAATAATGTCATCAAACATTCTTAAATTTTGTAGTTTTTAATATCCAATAGACAGCTGTACGCAGAAAATTACACACCAGAGAATCTTCTTTTTAGTAAGTCTTGAAGTTTTTAATAACCAATATTACAGAAAAGTTCAGAAAAAGTTACACAAATGAAGCTCGATATATTGGCATTATGTCAACTACCTGAACTCTAAATATGTCAGCAATCCTGCAGGTCATGCCTTCGTGTGATATTGTTTATTGTAGTGTGTTTGTGTTTTGTTATGTTTTATTCTGAAAGGGCCATTACCTATTTCTCAAAACTGACGACAGATGGATTTTGGAAAATAGGAAAATGATGTAGGAAAATTGACATTTCACTAAAACTTACTATTTTTCTGAAAAGCTTTGGGTTCCAAGCTTCAAAATGAGGGGCCATTTATTAAAATCCGTTCAGCCGTTTTCCCGTAATTTCCATTACCAGTTCAAATTACATATACAGGGACATCACTTTATTTTTACCAACATTTTTAACATTAACCTGGATATTCTCGGAAACACTGTTGCCTCCTTCCAATACAGGAGTTTGATGTTGCTAGTGCAATATGTAAACAAATCATTTTACTAAGTATAGGAGGAGAGAAAAGTAGTGTATCCATTTATGTTGTAGGGAAATACAATATTACGATTTTCAGTTTGATCATCACTTTTATGGAATTTATCAAAATACAGTAGAGTAGTAACATTTTTTTTTCAAAAACTCAACTTTTCAGGCGGCTATGTTCATTATGTAATGTCTACTTTATTTAGCATATTAATTATTGGTGTTAACATACAATATAGAGAGTGCATTTAAATTGAGGGGGTCATAAGTAAAGGGCTGTAAGTGCACTTAAGTTACTTTTGAGAAAATGGGGTTTAAATATTTAAACTTTCGTAAAATTGGTGAAATTTTTATTTAAATTTTAATGTGTGAAGAGATTAAAATATCCCTTTGCCACTAAAATTTTATATACTTTAGCTTACACTGGATGCACTTAACTCATGTTATTACAAATGGCACTAGCATTCCTTTGCTTCTAGCCACCTCAATTAAAAACAAGCTAATCTGAATTTTTAAACAAGTTGCTGAAATGGTTGCCGTTCATTACAATGCAGGCTTCAATTCTTTATGATATTATTAAAAACATTTTGAAGCATATTCTCTGAAATTGAATTTATCGTTTCTTGAATATAATTTTTAGTACGATATTATTAATATAGGTTCTTTCTTCTATAGAAAACGCAACCATATTTCTGAAACACACTATACACTGCAGTGTTTACTTCAGTGCTTGAAGACTTTGAATGCAACAGCGGCCGTAAGTTTGTGTGACTGACGGGAGCAAGGACATTAGTGAAGGGGTGGGAGTGAAGTACATTCAGAAATGCAGGTACAATAAAAATGCAAGTAAAAATAAAATGATGTCCCTGTATAGATTTTCGATTTAAAAAAATATGGTCCTCCAAAAAAATGTTTTACAATACACGTTTGTGAAGTGCATTACAAAATCGAAAAAATTGAAAAACTCGCTATGATCATTTTTCAAACTTTCCCTCGATGTGTGAGTGTCTGAGAGTGGGGGGGGGCATGTGATAATTATCAGCATATAGAGCACTTTGGCAGATCCGTTATGTCCACAAACCCATACAGATAGGAATCAGATGAATGGAAAATACTACGACTGACTTTTCAGCCCCTAAGATACTACTAAGATATTAGGGCATGCCCTTAATTTTGCCAAGAGGAGCATAGCAATGACAAAGGAAGTTCTTAATAAAAAAGGAGCATCTATTATGGAACTCTGAAAAAAAAAGAGATTCGTAAAGTGCTTTGTGTGGAGTATAGCGTTGTATGAGGCAGAAGCATGGATATTACAACGAAGCGAAAAGAAATTACAAAAAGTATTTGAATTGTGGATATCAGAAGAATGGAAGTGTCCACACCGGTTAGCGCGTCTGACCGCGAAATCAGATGACCCGGGTTCGAATCCCGGTCGGGGCAAGTTACCTGGTTGAGATTTTTTCCGAGGTTTTCCCTCAATCCAATATGAGCAAATGCTGGGTAACTATCGGTGCTGGACCCCGGACTCATTTCACTGGCATTATCACCTTCATTTCATTCAGACGCTAAATAACCTGGAATGTTGATACAGCGTCGTAAAATAGCCAACTAAAAAAAGAATGGAAGTGTGTGAAATGAGCAGACAGAATAAGAAATGAAGCTGTGCTAGAAACAGTGGGTGAAGAAAAATCAGGAAGAGAAAAAGAATTTGATTAAGTCACTGGCTAAAAAAGAAACTCCCTACTGAAGGATGCACTGGAAGGAATGGTGAACGACAGAAAATGTTCCGGGCAGAAGAAGTTATCAGATGATGGACAAGATTAAGCTACATGGATCGTATGCTGAGACTAAGAGAAAGGCAGAAAATAGATAAGATTGGAAAATGATGTGTTTGCAGCGAAGGACTTGTCCTTGGGCAGAAAAACTATAAATGAATAAATGTTTGTATTTGTCCTACAAAATCCAACAGCGTCACCTCTTCAACGTCTCCTGTTTTCCTGGAATACGCATTCCAAAATTTAACTAATATGCTACATTTCTCAAAACCCGTTCACAATAGTATATTACGATATAAGATGATTGAGATGTGCTTTTTACGAAATTGAGGAAAAGTTTAACAAAGAGCAGAGCGAGTTTTTTTAATTTCCTCGATTTTGTAATGCACTTCACAAATGTGTATTGTACAACATTTTTTACACGATCATATTTTTAAAATTGAAGACCTCCCTCAAGAAGGTTGTATATCATATGAAAAGTATATGATATACAACCTTCTTTGAGGGAAGTCTTCAATTGTAAATACAATATATTTTGCATTGACAATTTAGAGCAATACTACTAGGTTCAAAAAGTTCCCGGAATTTTACTACCATTTTTCGTATTAATATATAACAAGGGATATTATACATTTGTTTTGTTGGTAACATTCATGATGTCATTTCCTTAAAGTTTGTTGATAATGGCAATTATTGGTTTTGAGTTGTAGGCATTTGTTTATCATAGTGTTTTGTTTGTTCGTCGCATTTTGTAATTATGTCCACGGAGCAAAGTACAAACATCAAGTTCTGTGTTTTGCTGGGGACATGATCAGTATGGCTGATGAAGATGGTGATTTCTTAAACAAAATGAAACTGGTGCTACTTGTACGACCCAGTCCCTAAACGACAGTCATCTGAGTGGAAATCGAAAACATCTCCTCGGAAGCAAAAATTTCCTAGGGACACTTCCAAAGGCAAAGTTATTTTAAATGTTATGTTTTATTTAACGACGCTCGCAACTGCAGAGGTTATATCAGCATCGCCGGATGTGCCGGAATTTTGTCACGCAGGAGTTCTTTCATATGCCAGTAAATCTACTGACATGAGCCTGTCGCATTTAAGCACACTTAAAGCAAAGTTATTTTGGAAGTTTTCTTCGACTCTCAGGGTCTCATGCACCATGAGTTCATTCCAGAAGGTCGTACTGTAACGAAAGAATTGTACGTAGAAACCCTCCGTCGCCTCTGGGACGCAGTGAGAAGGAAACGTCCAGAAAAGTGGGTAGAAAACAACTGGTTCCTTATGCATGACAATGCACCTGCTCATCGCGCAATTATTGTAAAGAATTTTCTTGCCAGGCACAACATAACTGCTTTGGATCACTCACCATACTCTCCTGATCTCTCACCACCTGATTACTTTCTGTTTCCCCGTCTGAAAAGTCATCTGAAAGGACGGAGATTCAATGCTGAAGAGGTTATCGCAAACGCGACGAGAGCACTAAGACGGGTTTCACAAAATGGCTTCCAGGCCTGCTTCCAGGAACTCTACACGCGTTGGCAAAAGTGTGTTGTTGCGGAAGGCAACTATTTTGAAGGGAATGCTGTAGAATAGTGTTTAAGGTACGTTGTTTCTATGATGCTAGCAAATTCCGGGAACTTTTTGAACCTAGTATGTATTATTCCAAAGCATTCGCGAAACTGCACTTTAATGGTAACTAAGCAACAATAAATGCACTGTAATGGGTCTATTTCAGTGTAGTTTTATGTTATGAAGAATGGTTTCCATAGCAACAAATTTCTGTGTAGGAATTCTAACTTTCAAGGCCTAACAACAATGGCTGTAAATACAAGAAAAAAAACACGATCGCATAAAAATATTACTTTTTTTTCTCTCTCTTACTGACCTGATTGCGTTGAGTTCTTTTCTAAGTTTTCCCCAATCGTAAAGCGAATGTTAGGTAGGCTACAGTCCAGCCGGTTCTGTGTTGGAGGTTGGTTTAACGAATAGGGGGAAAACTCACATTTCTTGCTCGGATCTCCTCCTAAAATTCGAACAGTAATCTATGGCGAATCCTTGGACCTCATCTCGCCAAATATTATTCTCGCTATTACCAATTCCATCGACGCTAAATAAGTCAGTAGGGCTATTTGATACTTGTTTAATAAACAAGTAAAAAAATCCTTTTTCGCTCTGTATATTAAATGATATTGCATATAGGCTATTCCATATGAAATCGATGAGTAAAAAACCTCGCATTTTTATACCCTAATTTTTCCCCTATTTATACAAGATGCTGAGGAGAGTGCATTTTCAAAAATATACTATCGAAAGTCAAACGGTTTTCGTATTGTTGAGCGACAAATTTAGCATATTTGAGAAAAACAAGCCTCTTTCAGCGCTCAGAACTCTGGAACCATTTACTGTACAACATTGAACGAGAGCTCATTTTGAAGCTGACATTTGGTAGGTTATGATAAGAAGTAATCCTTATTTTTATTGTATACAGAGAGACAGATAATCGGATTTTACTTACTTTCAGGCTTTTTGCCCATTTGTAAAAATGTAAAAAATATTGAGAAAAGACCTTGCATTATTAAGAGGGATTCGGCATTGTTTGCTTTGTGTTTCGAGGGTATTAAATAAATTATATTCACACGCCTAGACTTGAACGGCGCAGTACCGCTCGCACTGGCCGAGAGATGAAGATAAGCGAGCATTGAGTGTCATTTTACTCCTGTGTTTATGAAAACCTGTGATAAAGCTAGCCCAGCTATGGCGCTACTAGACGAAACATCACGTGTTTGTCTCCTGGCCTTGCTTGTCTCGGCTAGCTCCCGCCTCACAGTCAGCTGGTTAGTTCACGCGCGTACTATTTATTTTCTTTATTTGATATTTTCCATACTTTCTTATCAACGGTGCACCAGTAAAAAATATGTGTTTATTTATACTTTCAATGCGGAATCTAACTATATATTTTAAAAATACTTTTTCGTGGGCAAAGGCGTCTTAATGAAGAAAAATCTAAATTTCTCCATTTCCATAAAAAGTAAGAAAAACCGTTTACATGTCAATATAAACTTTAACTTTTCAGCAACAAAATAAACCATGATTTTGATCATTGGGTGAAAGGGTTTCGGAGCCACAACAGTTTAAAGTTGCTAATTTTATGAAAATACGATAAATTTAAATATTTTTAATTTAAACACTATGAAGTTCTGATGCCTCAAACTTTGCACAAAGCATTGTATCACAGTTTGTCAACGGACAGAAAAATTATCATTGTATTTAAAAATTGCAAGGTCAATTTTCTCTATATCTCGGTCGATTTGAAATGGAATAGCCCACATACACTATGTATCCCAAACCTTCATTTAAGATTATACGACACTTCAATTAACAATAAAGAAACATCCTTGCTGTAGGCGAGATTAGAACCCACGTGCCTTGGTCATTGTGTACAGTACAAAGCGGCCGAGACAAATTAATGTACAAGTCCAACTCGCCGCATTGAGCCAGTGATGGGGCAGAATGTGAACGAAGCTGTCAAACATCAGGTTGTTATATTGTCAAAATCCAGAACCGATGTGTAATCAATATATTAATAGCCGAAAGCTATGAATTAATTATAGCACTGTCTGCTCAATTAGACAACTTATTTGCTATTTGAAAACATTTGGGGCATTGCATTGGATGGTGAAGTCATGTATTGCCACTGGAGGCTAAATTATTAATTTTTGGACACAGCGGTCAATACAGCACGCATGAAAATACATTCTTACATTTCCGTTATGCCAATCTGTATGAAATAATTGTGCTCTCAACAGGCCGATTTAAAAAAAAAAATTTTCATATTTTTATTTTCAGAATTTTAGTAGACCTAAGAAGGCGGTTCAAATATAATCCGGACATCAGTTTTCCCTGGATAGGTGCACCGTTACCCGAAGGTCTAGGCTAGAGAGCCGACTTTCCGCGCTTCCTCATTCCATGAGGCCTCGTCTCGAGACAACAATGAAGTTGATAGGCGAACTATTTAAACATCGATATAACGTCAATGATTTGTCAGAAATTATAATGAATAATAATAATAATAATAATAATAATAATAATAATAATAATAATAATAATAATAATAATATGTTATTACAGAGAATTTGATTCATTTGGAAATTAAAACCACAATTTATCATTACAGAATTAGATTAGTCTATATTAAATTAATTATCCCTTTCTTTTAGATTTCACACTTCGGTATCAGATGGCTTTGAAAAATATTCTAAAATGCTGTGTAAACCAGGCTTTTTGCATAACCACATACACAAAAATCAAAAGCATTTAAATCCGGTGATCTAGGTACAGGAACTCCTTTACCACCTTCACCTAACTGTAAAAAAAAAAAAAAAAAAAAAAAAAAAAAAAAAAAAAAAACAGTTCTTTGTAGATTATAATCCGTAGTGACTGAAATAATCTGGTCATCAATAAATAGGAGCAGAGGAGAGGGGAGAGGGAGGATGAGTGAGTGAGTGAGTGAGTGAGTGAGTGTATAGGCCCTAATGCCTACCCACTTCAATTGTGTGATTCGGCTTCCACATACTGCGGACAGATGGCAGAACTGTGACCCATTTTTCAAGTTGTGCACCACTTCGTCGGGCCATACTATGCATGATGTATGTATCTGTGGAGAGTTATGTCATGTACTAGGGTGAGTATACGTGTAAGTGTATTGTAGGGAATGGGTGAGAATAATGATGAAGATGAGGACGGGAAGAGGGAAACCCGGTGCCGGCACTTAGCCTACTCCTGTCAACTATAAATTACCAATCAATAGCTTCAAAACTAGATTTTACAATTGGTTATTAAATAATCCTTTTTATTCTGTTGCTGAGTTTTTCAACACAAATTTGTATGAAATTGTATTTTAATAAATAAATTTAATTGCAATTTAGTTAGTTTTCTTTAATTTAAAAGTTTCAAATTATTTCATGTTTTCATTGTATTATTTAAATTTTACTGTTTCTTTTATTAGTGTTTTTAAAATGTATTTATACGTTTTTCAATGTATTCTGACGAAGCCTAAAACTGTATGTCTAATGGCCAAATAAATTGAATTGAATTGAACTAGCACCAAGGGGGCGCCAGGCTTAACGTCCCCATCCGAAGGGCGAATCACTATCAACAGTGACATATGCTTTCTCTTCATAGCCATTGCTGAGAGATTTGGGGTTTAACCCATGCATATTGGTGAACAATCTAGTGATAAGAAGTTGTGCACCGCTATCTCTCCTTCTTCCGAGATAAAAATGTACAGGAAAATCTCTGACACCGCCGGGAATGGAACCCGGGCCAGCTAGTCTTGAGGCAGACGAGCTATCACAGAGCTAACTCGGCGGAATGTGACGAATTTGAAACTAAAAACTGCGCAAAATGTACATTTTTGTGCCTCGATAATTAAAAACACGGCAACACAGCGTCTTCTAGTACACAGAAGAAAATCGAAGTAATTAATTTGTTTCCATGAACATAATTTATTACATTGCATAGAATAATCGTGTAAAAATTAATTTTCTACGTGACGTAAATTACGTAATTTACTTAAAATATGTATCATATAATTTATGCGGCCAACTCTGTGCTGGACCTATGAAGTAGGGTCTCTAAGGCTTAGTGCTGCTTATGATTAGGTTTTCTCCGGAGCGGTTTTTTGCGCGCTTTCAATCGGAGACCTCCGGTTAACTCCGACTGATGCCGCGCAGGTTGTATATGTGCTGTGGCGCAGACATACACTTTCCGCTGAGCATTCCTTTAATCGGATCAGGTAGTGATTCGAGTCCGCTGACGTCCGCGTATCTTTTAAAATAAGTTCTAATTTTTTGTTGTTTAATCTCTCTTTTATGCTAATCTCTCTCTCTTTCTTCGGCTCTTTTTTGCGTTGCTTAAAGTGCTACTTAGCTGACAGATTTTTTTTTCTAGTTTTTAAATTCACAGTATATGTGGAAAACCGTATTAGCTTTATGTCATTGATCAAGTTAATAACATTCAATCTAACTGCAAAACTAATGCAGAAGTAAAGCTTTTCAGTAGCTAATGTAAACATTTATACTTTAATTCTCCTAGAAACTCTCGTTTAATCGCAAACAGGGTTTGTCAATTAATATTCTAATCGGTTTAGTTTAACGTAAAATATATTAAGGGAACTTCAGAATGGAACAAAAGAAACGTGGGCTATCAATGGAATAAAGTTTACTGTCCAACATAATTTATTCAGATTCTTCACCGGACAGGATTGTGATTATTGTGTTAAAGGGTGTCAGTATTTGAACTGCCTCTTCTAAAACGCACCACTCTTGCTCTGTAATAAAAATATAAGTGGATATCAACTTAAGAATAATTGTAATTACATTATTATTACCACATGTATTTTAATCCAAACAGTAAAATATAAATCAAGTTGTCTAAACAACAAAATATAACTCAAGTCGTCTTGTAAATATTTGATATATGTTTTTTATTGCCTCGAAAGTTAAGTTTTAGAGAAATTTCAAGACTTTCCTAGACTGTGAGCCTTTGGGAACAATAGCACTAAAACAATTTAAAAATAAATCGTATCAAATGTTTTGCGTAATTGTTTTCATCAAGTTCGCGATTGAGCGATCGCTTCAAATGGTCTAACAAATTCGAAGTTCCACCACCCTTAGAGTAAATTCGCCCACAAAGTTTACAGTGTGCGACTTTATTATTACCTTCAACTAAATTTAAAAATTTCCATGCGACGGATATCCGATTTGGTGCCATTTTATTCCACTCACAACTACCGTCAGTCCGTAAGCGCAAACTTTCGCTTCGCTCCGAACCAGGGTTGTTGTAATTTAACCCGACCCAAAAAAACCATATGGGTTTTTTTTTTTAAAAACCCTTCAATAAAACCCGACACAAAACCCAAAAAAACCCATATATTTATTTCTCGTAATTTAATCAACATATAAAATATTACAAAAAGGTGCATCATATTTATTTACTATAACAATTTGTCAGCAGAAGTTATTAATTAGGTAATGTTTCATTATAAAGAAAAAATTACTTTCATCAACACGGTGTTTTATTGTAGAATGGTATTAATATTAACTACATCACAATTCAGTCATCCTTAACATGCAGAAATCTGTAGATCTTCACTAATTTCTCAGCTTTTTCCTCTCCTAACTTATTTCTTAACTTTGACCAAACAAGCCCATAGGTTGAGAAGATTCTCTCAATGGATGCAGTGCTGGCAGGACAAGAAATTAAACTTTTCACAAAGCTAATAAATCCTGTTGGCAAGTTCCCCTTTTTTTGTTGTTTTCAATTCCATTATTTTCCACCATTTTTTGGACTGAACTGTTGTACAACTGCGTCAGAAAACATAGTAGCAGGAAAATAATCAGAATCAGCAATCCTAAAAGACATAACACTTGTCACCCACTCTGGATGAATCTCTGTGAGCCAATTTTCTGCACTTTCCTCTGATCTGCAGTTATTCTTGCCCCTCTGAATCGTGGATCTAACATATTAGCAAGATAGTGGAAGGGCAGGCTGCCAACTTAAGAATATTTAATAATAATTTACCAATCTTTGCTTATTTAATTTACCAGTTTTTGCTCATGAAAGTAGTTCTTAGAATATGTTGGTGTTCTGAATCACTTAGTCACGAAATTGAACTATTTAATACCCATTAGAGAAAAACCCAATAAAACCCAAAGAAACCCAGTAAAACCCACTGGGTTGGGTCTTTTTTTAAATACCCGGGTTTTTCTCAACCCTGCTCCGAACCCCCGCATCCCTCCGTATGTCCCCTGTTCCACCTACGGTAGTATCGGAGATCACCGGTGGAGAGCTTTATTCGTAATCTCCGATTCCTCCGCGGTAGTAGTCACTCCGATGAGCAGCACTGCTAAGGCTTGTTTCAGAGTATATAGTTCTATATTTCTTGACAAGAGGTTTCGTTACGGAGCATGCGCATATGGCTCCCCCAACATAGACCTCTCTCTCTATCTCAGGAAGCTAAAGAATATCTGCGACAGCACTAGACTGAATGGGACAGTGTTGCCATATTTAGCGATAAGTCGCTAAATCTAGGGAATTTTGAATCAGTCTCGGCGACAAATTTTGTAATATACGATTAGAGATTTTTCTGCTGATTTTTATATTCTTCCACTTTTTCCTTTCTAAGTTAAAACATTCAACTGAAATCATGCACTTCTTAGTTTTAGAAGAGGCATAGGTTCATGACTGAGTCATCCAATGATTCATACGTAAAAGCCCTGATCTCATATAGTTGTGATCAGTGATCAGGGGTGCTGATTCAATGATTCTCACGGGTTAGATGTCTCTCTCAATGCTACTGCTCCAACACCCATAAACGGTGGCAACTTTGATTGACACATGACGAGTTGCGAGCTCCAGCTAAGTCTTGGTTCTTCCCCGCAACGCGGAGATTTTCCACTCCGAACCGACCCGAGGCAATTGAGTTTTGGAATTTTGTGCCGACAGTTCGTGTGAAGCAAATCAGACTGTAGTTTTTGCTGGTTTTAATATATTTTTAATATATGAGATTTAAAAAGTGTTAGATTTCACAAAAAAAAAAAATTGTGGTCAAACGCTTGGGTGAATATTTCCACACTTACAATTTACCAGAAAGTGTAGTGTCAATGACTGGATCTACTGCAGTGTATTCACAGTCAGCTGTTCCCACACCTTCCACTTCAATATCACAGCCGTCAACAATACAACCAGACTCGCAGAATAGGGTGATGACGAGAAAATTATATTTTCCTCCGTATATGTATGTTTTTATTATTTTTATTTAGTGATATTTATTATTAATTTTTAGCGGCATTTCCGGGGATTTTTTTAACAAACTTTGGAGAGATTCAGCTACTTTTTCTTGAAAAGTTAGCGAGATTGTAGGGCGATATGTTGGCAACAGTGGAATGGGATTCGTGACATTGTGATGGTATTTGCCTACATAGAGAGAGAATTCCGCATTTTCCATGGGGTTGTGGAAAACTTCGAGAAAAAAACACAATCAGACGGCCCAAGCGTATATGTATGTTTTTCTTATTTTTATTTAGTCATATTTATTATTAATTTTTAGCGGCATTTCTGGGGATTTTTTAACAGACTTTGGAGAGATTTAGTTACTTTTGTTGGAAAGTTAGCCAGATTATAGGTCGATATGTTGGCAACAGTGGAATGGGATTCGTGACATTGTGATGATATTTGCCTACATAGACAGAGAATTCCGCATTTCTCATGGGGTTGTGGAAAACGTCGAGGAAAAAACACAATCAGACGGCCCAAGCGTATATGTATGTATTTCTTATTTTTATTTAGTGATATTTATTATTAATTTTTAGCGACATTTCTGGGGATTTTTTAACAGACTTTGGAGAGATTCAGCTACTTTTTGTTGAAAAGTTAGCGAGATTGTAGGGCGATATGTTGGCAACAGTGGAATGGGATTCGTGACATTGTGATGGTATTTGCCTACATAGAGAGAGAATTCCGCATTTCCCATGGGGTTGTGGAAAACCTCGAAAAAAAAAAAAACACAATCAGACGGTCCAAGCGGGTTTCAAACCCACGCCCGATTATTTCCTTCTCGTTGCTTCAGAACTAAGCTTACAGAGTGTTAATGGGATGTAATTAGTACGTAATGTTGAGGAAGGGAAAAACTTCATCCTCCGATCCAGTCAACTATAGATCGAAGCAGGGATCCCGAAATGAAAGGCCTGCGGTCTAGTACCGAGGTCCACCGGAGGCGGCAGCATTGTGCGCGTACACTACATGAACTGTCAAGTTTTCTATTGTACTCGTCTACAAGAGAGCGATGAATACACACGTGCTAGCTGTCTCGCTGTCATATTCTTGGAAATGCTAATCCCTTTACAATTCCCTCTTCTTGTGATGGCCAGTGGAGACGTCAACGGTGAACTATTATAATGAAACTTTGTAGTGAGTTACGAACGGTGTTACCCGACCCATCACACAGCCAAGCTCAACATCGATTGACCACAAACTGCTGAAACAACTCAACATCAGGAAAATGTACACATTTATCATACAGTACTTTGTTTATATAGGGACATCATTTTATTTTTACTAACATTTCTAATATTAACCTGGCTATACCTTTGGATTAATGACTGAGATCCGGAAACACAGTTTGCTACCTCCTTCCACGACTGGAGTTCGATGGTACTGGCGTAAAATACAAACAAATCACTTTACTAGGTATAGGAGGGAAGAAAAGTAGTTCATCCATTTACGTAAAGTAGGACATATCGCGATTTTGAGTTTGATAATTTTCATTAGGTTTTGTTTAATCAAAATACAGTACAGTGTTAACAACAAGTGTTTTTACTCACGAACTGAGTTATCCATGCGAACGTATTCATTATGCAGTGTATATTATACTGTCTACAGCACATTAGCGTACAATATAGAGAATAAAGTTAAATTGAAAAATAATCATAATATGGATATTTAAACACATTTTTGAAAATTGTGGCCGTTCATCTCGATACAGGCTTCAGATCGTTTGTGCATATTATCGCACTATAGATTATTGTACCTAATTCTAATTGCCAGTTTCGTCCTTCATACTTAGTAACTCATGTTGAAATAATTCTGTATCTACTCTATAAAAGAGTACCTTACGTACTGTAAATTCAATCTTCATTTCTGCCCGACCCGCACAGATAAAATTACTCAGACATGCTATCTACTGTCCGTCCAAGTGGTTATGTCGCAGGATCGTAGAAAGGAGGGGGGGAATCACGTGATAGTTAATTACTTAATAAGGATCTTTTATTTTAGTTGTTTTAAACAGTTGCATAATATTACGTATACGTCCAATTAATTCCTAACAGAAATTGTTTTCAGAAAAGAGCTAAGAAAGCCCAGCCACTAGTCTTTACAGTGGAGCGAGCAGAAGCAGGTGCGGGAAACCTGGATGCGACGTAGGCAAAAGGACGACAGTACCTATGAGAAAATATGATTCAATATTGGAAGTTTTCGTCACTGGAAAACGCGAACATATTATTCACTAACTCAGTACTGCGGCCTTGGTTGTGTATGGAGGACAGTTGGAACTTCGTTAGTAGAAGGGGTGGGGGTGAGGTACATTCAAAAACTCAGGTAGGCTACAATAAAAGTTTAAGTAAAAATAAAATGATGTCCCTGTACTTCAAACACATACAGTACAGTATATCTAGCCAGACACAGTAGCCTACATTATTTATAGTTCGTATTTATAATTTATATTAATGTTAACCTCAGGAGCAGATACTACGATCCAGCATTGTGATCTATAAGATCTATTCCTCTAAACGTCTAATCCAGGTCTGGAGGATTTATGCGTTAACTTGAGCGATCTTCAGAAAACGGTCTCCTACTACTCCCTCAATTTTGTTCATCGTGGACATAAAATCGACCTTTCACTGCAAACCCAGCATTTTCCAGTCTTTCCTATTTTCTGCCTTCCTCTTTGTCTCCGCATATGATCCATATATCTTAATGTCGTCTATCATCTGATATCTTTTTCTGCCCCGAACTCTTCTCCCGTTCACCATTCCCTCCAGTGCATCCTTCAGTAGACAGTTTCTTCTCAACCAGTGACCCAGCCAATTCCTTTTCCTCTTTCTAATCAGTTTCAGCATCATCCTTTCTTCATCCACTCTTTCCAACACAGATTCATTTCTTACTCTGTCCATTTCACACGCTCCATTCTTCTCCATATCCACATTTCAAATGCTTCTATTAGCTTCTCTTCACTTCGTCGTAATGCCCATCTTTCTGCCCCATACAGTGCCACACTCCACACAAAGCATTTCACTAGTCTCTTCCTTAGTTCTTTCTCCAGAGGCCCGCAGAAGATACTTCTTTTTCTATTAAAAGCTTCCTTTGCCATTGCTATCCTCCTTTTGACTTCTTGGTAGCAGCTCTTGTAACTGCTTATAGTACACCCCAAGTATTTGAAGCTGTCCACTTGCTCTACTGCCTCATTTAGAATTCGCAAGTTTATCTTCTTTACTTTTCTTCCTATGACCATGGTCTTCGTCTTGTTTGCATTTATCTTCATTCCATACTGCTCACAACTGTCATTTAGCTCCAGTAGCATATCCCTTAGTATCATCTTCTGCTAAAAACGCCATATCATCAGCAAATCTGATACACTTTATTCTTCTTACTCCTACTATCACTCCCCCATGTTCTGGAAACAGTTCTTCACTAAATCCTCCAAGTAGATGTTGAACAGAGTAGGTGATAAAGGACATCCTTGTCGTACTTCTCTCCATATTTCACTCCCATTTATTTATTTATTTACTTATTTATTTATTTACTTATTTATTTACTTACTTATTAACTTATTTATTTATTTACTTATTTATTTACTTACTTATTTATTTACTTATTTATTAGTTATTTATTTACTTATTTATTTATTTATTTATTTTTATTTATTTATTTATTTATTTCATCGCTACTACAGAACATGTGTTCCAATTACAGTAGGATATATGATTATAACTACAATTAACATGCAACTAGAGATTCATGAAACTGTTGCTATATATATATATATATATATATATATATATATATATATATATATATACATATCGCATCCCAGGGTGACTAGGCTTTTAATCAATGTTGATCATCGTTGGAAATAATATTTAATTGTATCCCATGGTTAGAAATTTAGCTTACACGATCAGATAATTCTAGGTCAGGTATTTTTTAAAGTCACTGTATCATCACATACTTCACCCTGGTTAAATGAAGCGTCAGCTGCTGCCCAATTATTTATTTAATTTATTTATTTACTTATTTATTTACTTATTTATTTATTTACTTATTTATTTACTTGTTTACTTATTTATTAGTTATTTATTTATTTACTTATTTAATTATATATTTACTTATTTATTTACTTATATATTTACTTACTTATTTATTTATTTACTTATTTATCTATTTATTTACTTATGTATTTACTTATTTATTTACTTGTTTACTTATTTATTAGTTATTTATTTATTTACTTATTTACTTATTTATGTATTTATGTATTTATTTACTTATTTATTTATTTACCTATTTGCTTACTTATTTACTTATTTATTTACTTATTTATTTACTTATTTATTTGTTTATTTATTTATTTGTTTACTTATTTATTTGCTTATTTACATACTTATTTACTTACTTATTTATTTATTTACCTATTTACTTACTTATTACTTTACTTATTTATTTATTTACTTAGTTATTTATTTACTTAGTTATTTATTTACTTATTTATTTATTTACTTATTTACTTATTTATTTGTTTGTTTATTTATTTACTTAGCTATTTAATTATTTACTTATTTATTTACTTATTTACTTATTTATTTACCTATTTACTTATTTATTTATTTATTTATTTAGTTATTTATTTATTTACTTATTTATTTATTTACTTAGTTATTTATTTATTTGTTTACTTATTTATTTACTTATTTACATACTTATTTACTTACTTATTTACTTATTTATTTATTTACCTATTTACTTACTTATTTATTTATTTACTTATATATTTATTTACTTAGTTATTTATTTACTTAGTTATTTATTTACTTATTTATTTATTTATTTACTTTGTTATTTATTTATTTACTTTGTTATTTATTTATTTACTTATTTATTTACTTATTTAATTACTTACTTATTTACTTATTTATTTGTTTGTTTATTTATTTACTTAGTTATTTAATTATTTACTTATTTATTTACTTATTTACTTACTTATTTACTTATTTATTTACCTATTTACTTATTTATTAATTTATTTATTTAGTTATTTATTTATTTACTTATTTATTTATTTACTTATTTATTTACTTATTTACTTACTTATTTACTTACTTACTTACCTATTTACTTATTTATTTGATTATTTATTTATTTACTTATTTATTTATTTACTTAGTTATTTATTTATTTACTTATTTATTTACTTATTTGTTTACTTATTTACTTACTTATTTATTCATTTATTTACTTATTTATTTACTTATTTATTTATTTATTTATTTATTTATTTATTTATTTATTTATTTATTTATTTATTTATTTATTTATTTCATCACTACTACAGAACATGTGTTCCAATTACAGTAGGATATATGATTATAACTACAACTAACATGCAACTAGAGATTCATGAAACTATTGCTATATACATATAGATACATATCCCATCCCATGGTTACTAGGCTTTTAACCAATGTTGATCATCGTTGGAAATAATATTTACTTGTATCCCATGGTTAGAAATTTAGCTTACACGATAAGATAATTCTAGGTCAGGCATTTTTTTAAAGTCAGTGCACCAACACACTCTTTACCCTGATTAAATGAAGTGTCAGCAGCTTTCTAACCCATGGTTACTACGATTCTAACCGATGCATATGCACATCGTTATGAGATATACCTCCAAACCAAGTCGTATTTTGGTCTCTCGTGAATCTGTCGACAACTTGTAATTAGGAATAAAATTCAGGGGACACAGTGGACCCCGGATTTCGGTAGCAGGCCTAATGCCAGGCAGGCAGCGATACGTCAAATGATAGCGCTCGCTCATGTTTGATGCTAATTGGCGTTACAAAACGCGGCAGCCAACAAAGGGCACAGACCACACCGCCACGTGTGAGCGATAATCAGGCGGGATGGGTGGACAAGCACGTGTTCACGAGGTTCACCGCTGTCAGGTTAACCGCCCGACGCATCGGTCCAGCTGCACCACGCCATGCAGGCAAACGTAAACAGTAAATACAATCGTAACAGCAAACTTGAACGCGGAACTTGCGTCATTCGCTGTGAGAAACGCAAACATACGGGAGGCAACTAGTCAAAACCAGCGCTCTGCAAGGTATCACTCAAATATCCATCACTCACTGGATACTTCATAATACAGGGACATCATTTTATTTTTACTTGCATTTTTATTGTACCTGCATTTCCGAATGTACTTCACTCCCACTCCTTCACTAATGTCCTTGCTCCCGTCAGACACACAAACTTACGGCCGCTGTTGCATTCGAAGTCTTCAAGCAGTGAAATAAACACTTTAGTGTATAGTGTGTTTCAGAAATATGATTGCGTTTTCTATAGAAGAAAGAACCTATATTAATAATATCGTACTAAAAAATTATATTCAAGAAACGATAAATTCAATTTCAGAGAATATGCTTCAAAATGTTTTTAATAATATGCGTAAAGAATTGAAGACTGCATTGTAATGAACGGCAACCATTTTCAGCAACTTGTTTAAAAATTCAGATTAGCTTTTCTTGAATTGAGGTGGCTAGAAGCAAAGGAATGCTAGTGACATTTGTAATAACATGAGTTAAGTGCATCCAGTGTAAGCTAAAGTATCTAAAATTTTAGTGGCAAAGGGATATTTTAATCGCATCACACATTAAATTTTAAATAAAAATTTCACCGATTTTACGAAAGCTTAAATATTTAAACCCCATTTTCTCAAAAGTAACTTAAGTGCACTTACAGCCCTTTACTTATGAGCCCTCAATTTAAATGCACTCTCTATATTGTATGTTAACACCAATAATTAATATGCTAAATAAAGTAGACATTACATAACGAACATAGCCGCCTGAAAAGTTGAGTTTTTGAAAAAAAAAATGTTACTACTCTACTGTATTTTGATAAATTGCATAAAAGTGATAATCAAACTGAAAATCGTAATATCGTATTTCCCTACAACATAAATGGATACACTATTTTTCTCTCCTCCTATAGCTAGTAAAATGATTTGTTTACATATTGCACTAGCAACATCAAACTCCTGTAATGGAAGGGGGCAACAGTGTTTCCGAGTATAGCCAGGTTAATGTTAAAAATGTTGGTAAAAATAAAGTGATGTCCCTGTATAAGTCTGGTCCTATTTCGTTTATCGTATTCTATTGCTGAAAATTTTGTTCTTACAGATAACTACATTTTGAATTCAGATAACTAGCTTATTCATAGGTATAGAATGATAACTAGAGAGTGGAATTTAGGGAAAAACCTATTTTTTTTCCCATGATACATAGCCTACAGGCTTGAGATTTAATATTTATTTTTTTTTCACGGAAATATAGCTATAAATAAAGGAGTTTTATAGTGCCTAAAATACCTATTTCGACGTTATCGCCTATTTTTAAGTTTTTTTTTAATCTTTGCATCATTTTTCGTAACTGTTTACTACTTTTCTTAACATCCTGTACAGTTTACATTCCAAGACTCATAACAACTCCTTTCTAGTCAAATACTTGCTTCATCAATATTATTAATAGTGATTTATTTTTTATTTAACATTTGATCTTTTCCAGTTAATTCTGGCACTTGACTTACGCCTTATCACACAGTTTATTACGATCACAGTATTGGATATCGACCATACATTGCCATGTAAGTTTCCTTCTATTTAACATAGTACACAAATTAAATTTTAAATTTGTTTAAAATTGGGTCATCAACTTAATGATTTCAATTATTTCCAGATTTGGTGAACAGTATCATCGTCAAATTAAACATGCATTACTAATCAACAGGCTTCGAGACTTTGGACCCGATACAATAAGTTTACTGTGCATGCACTATAGGATGTTGACTCGGTGCAGGTAGATAGAGATGTGTTGAGGTAACAACGTTGCTATTTAGAGTACAGTACGGTAGTATCACAGTCTACTATATGCAGTCGCGAAGCTCAATATGTACTAAAAATGCAAACATGGGTAGTTGCCCATCACTAGGATCGCTACTATCGCCTCATCATCGCAGATCTCTCTCCTAGTAGACGACAAAATATGTTACACTTTCGTTGTGTTCTTTTGGAAAAATTAACATCTTCCTTCTATTATTGAAATATTAAATGCATAATGTTAATTTATTATTTTAATGAAGTATATTAAATTCAACCATAAACTCGAAGATACCTGCAAGAAATAGGTTAATATTATTTTTGTTTGTGCAAAACGAACTGAAATTTACTATAATCGCTTCACTCATTCAAGATTATAGCGATAATTAACTATGAAACCAATAAATATTAATTTGCATTTCCCTTTACAACAATAATAATGGAAATATGAATTAATGGAGTAACTTACATGTACCGGTACTTGTAGTGTAGGCTTACGTAGTTAAAGTGGGATGAGGTTAAGCAATAATAATGACACCAGAATTGGAAATAAAACGTGATTAATAAATTTTATTGTAACAGACTTTTTCTACGTCTCTAGTAAAGTAACAAATAAAAATAACAACAAAATTAACAGCTATAATTAAAAATATATCCTTTGAAAAAAAAAGTAGGCCTAAGCAATAACAATCCCACCAGAATTGAAAATAAAACGTGATCAATAAATTTCGTTAAAAGAAACTTAATTTTTCTACGTCTCTAGTAAAATATTATTATTCCAATTATTGTATTTTAGCCATTAACATTTTCATTACAACCAATAACGAACATTTCACAAGCATCAATGTGGAAATACGACACAGTCCAAAGTCGACCGTGCACATTCTATTGTTTCTAGTTGCTAACTGCTTGGAGCGCTTTATCACGAGATTTGCAAAAAATCACCTCAAGCTTCGCGACTCTATATAGTAGAGTACGGTAGTATGGGGAAACACATATGTACATTCTGAAAGTAAATATACATTACACAATGAAAATGTCAAAAGAATTTGAAAAGCATTTATTCTCCTGTCTTTTATAAGCATTTGTGTTTAATTTTACACAGTGTTAATGGTGGAAATAAGCATGCAACAATTTTAATTTTTTCATTTATCCTATTGGTCGTCTTTAGGAAGTGCAGTTACAGTACCGAATTGCAATGTACTACAAGATACATTCTCAGTGTCTCAAACGTAAATCTTTTTCGGTTATCTGCCAAAGTTTGTACTGTAGAAAGCTGCGCTCTACGTCGCATGACGTGATAGGAGCAAAACGAAAAAAACCTAACATCATTGCAATCTCTAAAAGACAGTCCTTTATCTATGTCCACTAATTTGCTGTTTATATTACACAATGTTCCATATCCGTTATTTTTACATAAAATTGATTTCCACTTCTGTTTTACACGTTCAGTAACCGGTGTACTTGTGTCTCATTAATTCTCTGCATCATTTTCTAAATTAATTTGAGAGCTTCCGGCATCTCTTGCTCTGACTTTTCTAACCGTGTAATAGTCTCAGACACAGTTTGAAAATGGGTTTGTATGATAACCAAATTATTCGTCAGAACCTTCTAATCCAGAGCGTTTTCCTTTGCATATTTGTTGGCATTTATTCTACAGTACCCCCACCCACTGTACGCTTTACCACTATACTCAGTACGCCGTTATGCGGATTTCCCACTGAACTGCTCTATTGGGTCCGAAGTCTCGAAGCCTGCTAATCAACATTAAACAACCCAAAGTATAATATATTGGCATTTATAAGACAACCATATTAATTTGAAAAATATTCAAGACAAATTACGAGACACAAACCATGATACACACGTTCTGAATGGTTGAAATATGTGTATTATTGGGAAACATAAATAGGAATATAATACATGCAATAAATACTGTAATTTGCAACTCTTCACATTCATAATACACCGTGTTCCGCTTATAAGTATAATAAAAGAAATAGTTATAATTTCATAACAATGCATGCAAATGGGTTAAGATTGGTACCATTGTAAAGAGGAAATTGGGAAGTTTTAATCCATTGTTGTTACTTATTTTTAGAAGACTCACGCATGCGCAGATCATTAAATAAGGGAATTCGTATCGTATCTTTAGTCAGTCAGCATGTGGACGCCACAGCAGAAAGCCTTTTGTGTGCTGTCATTAGCAGAACATAGATCCATAATTCGTGTACAGCGCTTGTTTCGCCGTCAGTACAATCTTAGACCGAGGGAAGCTGTACCGACGTACGTCTCAATAATGAAATGGGATAGGCAGCTCAGAGAAACAGGAAGTTTGTTGTCTAATGCAGGTAAACATTCCAAGCGTAAAGTGTCTGACGAAAATGTCGAACGCATTCGCGAGGCATTTCAGAGAAGCCCGCGGAAATCCATTCGACAGGCTAGTGTGCAGTTGAACATCCCACCAACAACAGTGCATACAGTGCTCCATAAAAGATTGCGTTTGCGAGCGTACAAGCTGCAACTTCATCAGATGATTACGCCGAATGATAAACTGGAACGAAAACGCTTTGCAGAAACAATGTTGGATAAAGTGGACGATGACGACACATTTCTAACTCGAGTCTGTTTCTCAGATGAGGCAACCTTCCACGTCAGTGGAAAAGTAAACCGACACAATTGTCGCATCTGGGGGTCGGAAAATCCAAGTGTCGTAATTGAACACCAACGGGATTCCCCTAAATGGAATGTTTGGTGTGGGATCATGCGTGACAGAATCATTGGTCCCTATTTCTTTGCTGAAAAGACAGTCACTGCAAACACGTACCTGGATATGTTGCAACTGTATGCTGTGCCACAACTCCCAGATGGAGCAATTTTCCAGCAAGATGGGGCTCCACCACACTTTGCCAACATGGTTCGCACATTCTTAGACGAACAATTCCCTGCAAGATGGATCGGAAGAGGATCACCGTACATCACATGGCCTGCCAGATCACCAGATCTAACACCACCTGATTTTTTCCTGTGGGGGTTTGTTAAGGACCAGGTCTACAGGACGCCAGTACGTGATTTGGCAGACTTACAAGAAAGAATTTATGCTGCTGTCAACAATGTTACACCACAGATGCTTCATAACACTTGGGTCGAGGTTGAATACCGGTTGGATATTTCCCGTGCCACCAATGGAAGCCATGTTGAGGTTTATGGAACATAAGGTAACAAAAATTCCCAGTTTTCATTCTTTGTAGCAGTTGGTTTCAACTATATACTTGTATTAATTCAGAAGTTATAGCTATTTCTTTTGTTATACTTATAAGCGGAACACTCTGTACTGTGACAGCCACCTCGAGACTCGAACACGCTTCCCGCAAGAGGGCAGGTCGCACGTGAGTCGACACGGGCTCCACAGAGCACTTTGGGACGGCGCGAGGCTTGGAGAGGCGAGGGGAGGTTGCGCGCGCAACTGCTACGTGCGGAGTCAAGGGGGGACGGACCCTCCCTAATCTTCCAGTCCAAGTGGAGATATCCAGATAATTCGAGAGAGCTATCCCTGGACACCCGTAGAAATTTCTCGTAACTATGGTTTAGTTATAAAAGAAGAAATGCAAGTGAAATTCAGTCAGTCGGTAAGCCAGTCTTGTGTAGCAGTGAAGCCAGCTTCGAGACCAGAGCGCGACTTGAGTTGTGTCCGTAACTGTGGAGCCTGAAGCCCGGAGTTCGAGTGCAGTGGACCGCAGTTGGGGGTCCTGAGTTCGAAGTTCAGCGGATCGTGTCTGAAGGTCTGTGGTTCGAGATTCTGTGAACGCGAGTGACTGAGCTAGAAGAACTAGCCAAGACAAACGAACTGAGAACTGACAGTTCTGTGTTGTAAATAGTGCTTTGTAAATATCAGTTAAGATTAACAGTTCATTGTTGTTCGTAATAGTCCAAGTAAATTGTCATTGTCTTCAGTGGAGTGCACTAACGAATACTGTGTTACTGTGTGGAGAGCAAATCCTATTGTTGAGATAATAAAGTTACATTGTTGTTTAGTTTAAAATTTACAATACATATTTACCGTATCTTAGTTTTATATATTTTATTATTTTTATCCCATTATATCATGTTACTTCATTATCTCATGTGTGAAGACTTGCAAACGTATATATTTTGTAACCTACACGTGTATTTTAATTAATTGACATTAAGGACAGTCATACAAGAATGTCAATGTGTATCACAGCTATGTTGGTTTTTAATATGTTTTATTCTGCATGCCACTAAATATGTATTGTATTTGTAGAAATTATTGATATTGCTGAAATGTACGTCGTATCTGATGATGATGGCGTAGTCCAACGAAAACGTTCATACGTCTTTTAAACATGTAATGCAAAGGTTTAACACCTTAAACATATGCTGTGAAGTCAGTGACTGAAATAAATACTTTTAAGATAGTAAAAACTATTTCAAGCAAACAAAGATAGATAGAAAATGAGTTGTCGTGTGATCTAGAATCAATGTCATGTTAGGTTGGTTTGTTTAGGTTTTTGTTTGGTAAAAGCCTAAAAAAAAGCCTAAACTAACCAAAGCTGACCTGTCATTGATTTTAGATCTTACGAAAACTCACTTTCTATCTATCTATATTTTAAAACTAGTTTTTACTAGTTGAAACTGGTTTTGTCGAATTTTGGGTTTTAACGGTAACATATATCGTGCAATAAGAATTTAAATATGTTGTGTCTGTGATAAAAGTGTTCAAAATTCTTTTATAGCGCCACATTGGCAATGATAATAGTGTGCAAATATTCGTTACATTAGCGGGTGGATGCTCTATCTTGACCGTTATTATTATTATTATTATTATTATTATTATTATTATTATTATTATTATTATTATTATTACTTACTTACTTACAAATGGCTTTTAAGGAACCCGAAGGTTCCTTGCCCCCTCACGTAAGCCCGCCAGCAGTCCCTATCCTGTGCAAGATAAATCCAGTCTCTATCATCATACCCCACCTTCCTCAAATCCATTTTAATATTATCCTCCCATCTACGTTTCGGCCTCCCTAAAGGTCTTTTTCCCTCCGGTCTCCCAACTAACACTCTATATGCATTTCTGGATTCGCCCATACATGCTACATGCCCTGCCCATCTCAAACGTCTGGATTTAATGTTCCTAATTATGTCAGGTGAAGAATACAATGCGTGCAGTTCTGTGTTGTGTAACTTTCTCCATTCTCCTGTAACTTCATACCGCTTAGCCTCAAATATTTTTCTAAGCACCTTATTCTCAAACACCCTGAACCTATGTTCCTCTCTCAAAGTGAGAGTCCAAGTTTCACAACCATACAGAAGAACCGGTAATATAACTGTTTTATAAATTCTAACTTTCAGATTTTTCGACAGCAGACTGGATGATAAGAGCTTCTCAACCGAATAATAACAGGCATTTCCCATATTTATTCTGCGTTTAATTTCCTCCAGAGTGTCATTTATATTTGTTACTGTTGCTCCAAGATATTTGAATTTTTCCACCTCTTCGAAGGATAAATCTCCAATTTTTTATATTTGCATTTCGTACAATATTCTGGTCACGAGACATAATCATATACTTTGTCTTTTCGGGAGTTACTTCCAAACCGATCGTTTTACTTGCTTCAAGTAAAATTTCCGTGTTTTCCCTAATAGTTTGTGTATTTTCTCCTAACATATTCACGTGATCCGCATAGACAAGAAGCTGATGTAACCCGTTCAATTCCAAACCCTGCCTATTATCCTGAACTTTCCTAATGGCATATTCTAGAGCGAAGTTAAAAAGTAAAGGTGATAGTGCATCTCCCTGCTTTAGCCCGCAGTGAATTGGAAAAGCATCAGATAGAAACTGATCTATACGGACTCTGCTGTATGATTATTATTATTATTATTATTATTATTATTATTATTATTATTATTATTATTATTATTATTATTATTATTATTGAATAATAATTATACATTAAAATCTCGAGATATTTGTTAGAAAATCGCGGGTTTTCAAAAGCCATCTAGCGGCATTATACGAACAACTGTTGGCAACACTGCTGTTAATAATAATATCTTACTCTCACATTGGTACTTACAATGCTGTCACATCTGAGCTAGACTTAACTCCAACCCTGGAGAAGGTACGTCCTAAGTCACAAATACCATAAAGGGCAACTGATGTCTAGTATTCTCTTTAGTTAATCAATGTCCGTCAATCTGAAGAAACAGGCACGGATCGTAATTTTTGTAATAGAGTTTTCTATGAACTAATTGATTGATTAGACTCCCTGCTCTGTGTTCAAGTGACGTCTAACCTACTGTTTGCTTCTACTTTAGCAATTACGATATTCTAAATTGTTTGCCTCCTGAAATTGAATTTAAAAATAGACACAGTAATTAATTAATATTATACTCTGTAAAATGTATATGTATATATACAGTACATACTATACAGAGTGTCCCATTTATCTTGTGCACCTATTATAATTTTTTTTTGATAGGTATTGGAATTTTTGTTTTTGAGAGCTATGTTAGAACGAGGGGCTAACATGAGTGTAGAGATTAGGTGCATGTAACTACATTATGGTACAAGATACACGTGACGTCATCAATTTTTCAAATAGCACTACATACTTTAATCATGTTACATTGATTACACACATTAAGGCGAGTTCAAAAATGTATCACAATGTCACGTGCTACATGCCCTGCCCATCTCAAACGTCTGGATTTAATGTTCCTAATTATGTCAGGTGAAGAATACAATGCGTGTAGTTCTGCGTTGTGTAACTTTCTCCATTCTCCTGTAACTTCATCCCTCTTAGCCCCAAATATTTTCCTAAGAACCTCATTCTCACACAGCCTTAATCTCTGTTCCTCGCTCAAAGTGAGAGTCTAAGTTTCACAACCATACAGAACAACCGGTAACATAACTGTTTTATAAATTCTAATTTTCAGTTCTTTTGAAAGCAGACTAGATGGCAAAAGTTCCTCGACCGAATAGTAACTGGCATTTGCCATATTTCTGTGGTTTTCGGGTGAAGGGGTATAAGTCATTTTTTTGTCCAGGTGGAATTTTGTTCCCCAGATGAACACACAAGTTAAATTATACTAGTGCGTGTGCAAAAATGAAAGATTACTAGCAGTTGATGTGTTTTATTTATGTAGAAAATTACTTGTAATAAGGGTTCCAAGTTTAATTTTCATTTATCTTCGAACTCATTTTTATGAGTTATCTCCCTTTACCCAAACAACATAGATTTATTCTGCGTTTAATTTCCTCCCGAGTGTCATTTATATTTGTTACTGTTGCTCTAAGATATTTGAATTTTTCCACCTCTTCGAAGATTAAATCTCCAATTTTTATATTTTCATTTCGGACAATATTCTTGTCACGAGACATAATCATATATTTGCCTTTTTGGGATTTACTTCCAAACCTATCGCTTTACTTCCTTCAAGTAAAATTTCTGTGTTTTCCCTAATCGTTTGTGGATTTTCTCCTAACATATTCACGTCATCCGCATAGACAAGAAGCTGATGTAACCCGTTCAATCCCAAACCCTCTCTATTATCCTCTACTTTCCTTATGGCATATTCTAGAGCAGCCGTGGCGAGAACGTGACTCGCGAGACATTGTGGCTCGCAGTGATAGCTGTGCATTTCTCTTCCTTCCTAACTTCCCCAACCCCCACCCTCTCATTCACTGGAGTCAAACTCCGTTCCATTTGTATTTGTATCTGACCTGCGAGTGGCATATGTCTCTCTGGAAACCATGTATCTATACAAAAACGAAAGTTTCAAATAGGATGGGAGGACGCATTTTTTTGCTGTCAATATGATGAGAATATTAAATGTATGATTTGTTCACGAGTATCACGAGGAAAACGGTTGTATAACATAAAACGCATTATACTACATGTTACTCATGATACATTAAAAGTTTAAGTATTATTATTGTTATTATTATTATTATTATTATTATTATTATTATCATCATCATTATCATTATCGCTGTACGATGTACGACTAATGCGGTTAGCTCTTCAATTTGAACTTACTGATTTACAATGTGATGTCAAATGAAAGCTAGATGTAAGGACTTGTCAAATGTTGAACTTTCAAATCTTTGTCAAAAAATAAATATCCGAAGCTTCGTTCTTTCGCTTGCTCCGTTGAAGCCATGTTCACTGCAACTTACGTTTGTGAAAAATTATTTTCAACAATGAAAACAGTAAAAACCAAATTTAGATCACGACTGACAGACAAATACCTTCGTGATCAAATACGACTGGCAGTAAGTGACAGATTCCTGATTTTGAAGCTCTGTCGCAGAGACATTCTGAAGTTCGTTAATTTTAAGTTGTAATGTGTCCTATGTTTTCTTATTCATTTCTTTCTTCGTTACACGTACTAAACATTAGTTCGTAACCTTATACTGTATAAAATTACATTTAAGTGCTTGACGTAAGGAAAATGAAAATCCGTTAGTAAGTCAGACAGTTGCTTCACTTCCCCTTCGGGTATCCGCCTCCCTCCATAGGTGCTATGCACGTTGCAGGTTACACAGTGGCACGGCGCACGATTACATTTTCGCCACGGCTGTTCTAGAGCATAGTTAATACTCGTAATAATAATGTAACATAGCATAGAATTAATACTACGTCAAGCTTTCATCTGTTTCAGCACAACAGTCAAGGTTAAAGCTAAGAACAGAGGAGTTCGAACTCAAAACCCTGACCCTCTTTGGCTTGTAACTTGGCTCTTGATATGGACTCTGAAAAATTATTGTCCTTCTTGTCTGCCCTTCGAAATACTCTTACAATCTCACCCTTCCCACATAATTGAAATCAATTATGAACCCCATGCGTCGAGTCAACGTCAATAAAACAAGAGAACTCCCCCCTCGCCCCCCTCGACCAGTACTTCTCGCCAACACCCTCTAACTTCCTCTACAACAGCTATGATGATCATTATTACGTCATACTCTGGTGTTAGCCCTGCCCTCCGTTTATAATAGGGCTGGAAATCATTAGTGCCATCTGTAACAACAGGCCTTCGAACACCGCCACTTCTATTGAACGGTCAATCACAGCGTTTGCATCCGACAGTCCTCGCTTCGACACCAACAACAATCTGCCGGCTTCTATAAATTAGTTCCCCTGTTTCCACTCATAAATTTTTTTCTCGCGATTCTTTTGGAAAGTAGGATGGATGTAGTCACATAATTCAAGTCGGTTTCTAACAAGTCATCATCAGCATTATTACGTCACCTTCCTAACGGATATCCACTCACAATCTACATGTACAGTGTTGCTATGTCGCAATAACTTTTGGTATAACAGACTCTTTGAACACTCGGTACAGAATGAATTACAATAGCTCTGAGAAATGGCACGGACATACATTGAAATTTGATTCACGAGTTTCCTTTACCAAGAGGGGTCGTTTATATACCTGTCCGTTGATCGCAGAATGTGTTAAATTCGCAACAAAGCACTCCTGTTAGATTTTAATTGCAGTGAAATTGTACGAAGAAAAAAAAACATGTTTGTTAAATTTTAAAATCATATTGAGGTTAAATTTTAGATAAGTTGGAGTTTATATAGTAATAATTAGACAGGGGATACGGGATGACTTATCGTTGAATGTAGGCGCACATTTACTATATGTTACATTTTTTCATTCAGACCATTGGCTCAACAGGTTTTAAACGTAAACAGACGACGTCAGCATGCTACTGTATTTCTGTAAGGTCAGAAGGAAAAGAAAAATAACGTACTGTAGTACATACCTTGCAAGGTTCAGTCCTCGTCATCATTGATGCAATTACCAGCGTTGCAGTAAACGACGATATATTCTCGTAAGTTGTCGAAGCTGAATCGTCTTCGCCTATCGCTTAAAAAGTTTTTTATCGAGAGAATTTCTGAAGAAAGACTCTGAAACGGGGATCACTCAATTTCTTTAGAGGAATATTTGCAATGAGCATCATGTTGCACGTGTCGTTAAACCCGCACAACTAGATGATGATGATGATGATGATGATGATGATGATGATGATGGTTCCTCAGATTTCATTTCAACGCATTTCCTGTGCGATGTACTGTTGCAATGTTTCTCTATAGCCTGAGTTGTTCTGGTTTTTATTTCAATTTTACATGCATTACACATAATATTGTCTTCGTTAATACATAAAATGTCACTCTCATACTTCTTAATTGCATTTCGTATCTCTGAGCGAATTTAACATTTTGCCATTATGAATGGATCAGCACAACATATTCAACGCGTACTAAATACTTGAGCAGGATAACGCAACTGCACACATTGCGTTGCAATGTTCTATGAACGGACCGGGGTTCCTTCGTTATGTACGCTGCTGTACTCGCCAGGTACACAAAAAACGGACGGCGCGGCACGTGCCATATACTCTGACACGAAACAACTTCACTTTTCCTTAAGTCATCCTGCATCCACTGTCTAGTTATAATTATTTTATAGTTTCAGTCTACAACTTATCAATTAATACAGAAAAAATTTTCTGTTATTTCACATTACAAGATTATAATTCGACTAATATTTTAGATTTTTTAAAAATCATCTTCAGATGGAGAGACATAGATTGACAAATTAAGCATAGGTGAAATACAAGAAGAAACACGTGTGCATATTACAAACTAAATTAAAAACATGTATAAAACCAATATAAAATTATATGAGGTATGGTTCTAAGTCATTTTTAGCATGTGATGAGACATTTGTAAATTTATAAACTAGTCTTTTAAAAATGACCACACTATTTAAATCTTTTAATGTTACATATTTCCTTACTTATTGGTTTTAAGGAACCCGGAGGTTCATTTCCGCCCTCACATAAGCCCGCCATTGGTCCCTATCCTGAGCAAGATTAATCCTGTCTATACCATCATATCCCACCTCCCTCAAATCCATTTTAATATTATGTTGCCATCTACGTCTCGGCCTCCCTAAAGGTCTTTTTCCCCCCGGCCTCTCAACTAACACTCTATATGCATTTCTGGATTCATTCATACGTGCTACATGCGCTGCCCATCTCAAACGTCTGGATTTAATGTTCCTAATTATGTCAGGTGAAGAATACAATGCGTGCAGCTCTGCGTTGTGTAACTTTCTCCGTTCTCCTGTAACTTCATCCTTCTTAGCCCCAAATATTTTCCTAAGAACCTTTTTCTCAAACACCCTTAATCTCTGTTACTCTCTCAAAATGAGAGTCCAAGTTTCACAGCCATACAGAACAACCGGTAATACAACTGTTTTATAAATTCTAACTTTCAGATTTTTTGACAGCAGACTGGATGATAAAAGCTTCTCAACCGAATAATAACAGGCATTTCCCATATTTATTCTGCGTTTAATTTTCTCCCGAGTGTCATTTATATTTGTTACTGTTGCTCCAAATTTTTATATTTCCATTTTGTACAATATTCTGGTCACGAGACATAATCATATACTTCGTCTTTTTGGGATTTACTTCCAAACCTATCGCTTTACTTGCTTCAAGTAAAATTCCCGTGTTTTCTCTAATCGTTTGTGGATTTTCTCCTAATATATTCACCTCATCCGCATAGACAAGAAGCTGATGCAACACATTCAATTCCAAACCCTGTCTGTTATCCTGAACTTTCCTAATGGCATATTCTAGAGTGAAGTTAAAAGGTAAAGGTGATAGTGCATCTCCCTGCTTTAGCCCGCGGTGAATTGGAAAAACATCAGACAGAAGCTGGCCTATACGGATTCTGCTGTATGTTTCACTGAGACATTTTAATTAATCGCACTATATACTCCACAAAATCTGTTCGATAGGAAAACTTTAATTCGCCTTATTGAAACATTTCCGGTATTGAATTGCTATGTGGAGTAGCACATTTGTCAGTAATATTTAAAAAAAAAATAAACGGAATCCCCGGAATCCAACACAAAGGCATTCCGAGTCCGGTATTTGTTATCGATCGGATTTTAAAAATAGCTAGCTTTTATTTATATCACACGACATCGATAGTGTCATGAATATACCGATGTTTTGTATGGAAATAGAAGACCAAAGCCCGCAGAGTTTATCTGATTTTCTTCCCCTTGCCCTGTTCTGTCGGAGGTTTTGAAAAGGGCTTTCTGGGATCTAAAAGACATTTCGATGTGTGTACAGCAGGTTTCCTTATCAAAGACGCAACATCATCCAAGGCGCGACAAGGGAGGAAAAGATCTTTGTGGCCGAGGAGCCGACAACTAGCGGCACTGTTACACGATGCAGTGTACAAAAGTCCAAAATCATATCGATTCTTTTTTTTTTCTCCATATAAAAATATGCCAGACTGTAATTTACCTAAGGCAGTGTTCCTCAAACTTTTTTGAAGTGGGGACCACTTTTTTTAAGTCAGAACGGTTCCGCGGACCACCTTACTCTTGTTCCCATCGAAAGCAAATTTATCATTTTTGTAGTATATTTTAATATCAATATACTTATATTTTAAAATAGAATTAATTAAAATTAATTACATTAAATTAATTTTATATTAGTATTAACTAATTAAGCTAATGTTAATAGAAGAAAATTCACTTTTGTTTCTTTAATAATTCAAGACTATTAGAGTTTAGATAATCTTTAACTTATTAACTAAAAAAAATAACTAAATATTGGTACTCGCATTAATGAGATGGATGAGCCTGCCAATTCTTGCACAGTTGTTCTGTATTTTGACGCATGCTGGTAAGCTTAAGTTGAAGATCGTCACATACATCGAGTCTATTTCGGTAGCCTACTTTGTTTTTATTAGAGTTAGTGATGAGAACCCTTTCTCACACAGATACGCAGAAGCAAACTGAATTATAATCTGTAAAGCACCATTGTACAATTCACTGTATTCTCTTTTCACTTGTGATGCGGTCCAGAAATTAGCCATACCTTCCGCTTGGAATTTCATTTTAAGTCCGGTCTCATGCGCACTGTTCAAAACACACAGAGGTGAGCCTGCCTGGAGAGAAATAAAAAATAGGTTACAGCCGCCAAATTACTCTTCAAGGAACGACCACTCTTATAAATTGAGGGAAAGAAGACAGAGGACGGACACTGGAAAGTTTTCTTTTCTCAATCGTACTATCAGGGACTGGAATGCTTTACCTGCAGACTTACTAAAGGCTTTACCAACAACCAAAAATGTATTTAAAAATAGGCTTAAGGACCTTACTAATAGACGATAATTATACACAGTATTTAAAGAGTGTAATTGATATTTTGTTATTGAAGTGTTCTATCAGTGAAGAATTATGTTGTGTCAGTGAAGTGTGTTGTGTCAGTGAAGTGTGTTGAGTAAGTGAAACGTGTTCCTGTCAGTGAAGCTTTATAGTTTATAGTGGCAGTGCAAAGTATTTGAACAGTGAAATGTTTTTGAAGTGTTAGTGAAATCAGGATAGAATCAGTGAAATGTGTCGTAGTTCCAGTGCAGTGAGTGAGTTGACAGCGAAATGAGTGTAGTGTTGAAAGGTACTTGTGCAGATATGAACATATCATACTCGTGGGTTTTAGTTAGAACATAGGTTTAAGGTACAAATTAGATTTACTTTAAATGTTATTTTAACCGATCATGCTTCATTTAATTTAGGATGTTCCCTGTTATTATTATTATTATTATTATTATTATTATTATTATTATTATTATTAATTATTAGTATTATTATTAATTGTATTTTTTATTAATTGTGTTTATTATTGTCTTTGAGTGTAATTAGTTACCACTGCCACCGGGTATATACCCATTGCAGTGTGAATAAATACAATACATACATACATTCGAGAGTTCAATTAACTGTTCTCTTTCACTCAATGAAAGTTTGTTGTTAGTTTCAATATCGCAATGAAAGTGATCACGAACCCATGAAAATTGGTCATATTTATTTGGAAAATAAGTTTCAAATTGTGACCTCAGAGTTATATTATTGGTGTACGACGTACAGTACGTGACCATTTCAATGTGCAGACTGGGTGTCGGCAAAACTATTAAGAAAGTCATAAATACATGAAAAGGTTCGGTCTTCTTATGAATTTGGGTGGTCCCGGGTTGGATTACAGGGGCGGCGCCAGATGTGCAGGGAAAAGATGGCGAGAAACACCACGTTCATAGTGCTTTAAATCCCTCTTTTGTTGTTGAGAGTAGACGGATAGGGTAATAAATTTCATACAATGTCAGTACTGGGAGAAAAGGTGAAAGGTGATTGCCATGTGTCATTTGTAAACTCTGAGATTTTCAGCTATAGAGTGATACGCAATTCCGTTGAATTTTAATTTTTCTTTCCCTTTTTTGAAGGACCACAAAGGCAGACCTCGAGGACCACAGGTGGTCCGCGGACCATAGTTTGAGAAACGCTGACCTAACGGATATATACAGATAGAAGAATTATGAAATATTTTTGATGCAACAACATATAAAACGAGTGTGACGAAAATGATCCACATATTCTTATTACACATTTTACGTATTCCGATACTATTCAGTTCCTTGATCGATTTACGATTAATACACAGCTGTTAGTAGTTTTAGGGGCTCTCAGAGTAAGGTTCCTTCATATGAGAATTCTGGCGTAATTGCGGAGTGAACTAAACACCGACAGGTATCCTATTACGCATAGTGTATTCATTTGTTTGACAAGTCGTACCACAGTCTAGTATATACAGTCACGAAGCTTAATGCGTAGTAAATATGCATCCATAAGTAGTTGCTAACCACTAGGATAACTAATATCGCCTCATTAGAGACAATACGAAATAGTACCGGCACAGTCTATTGTTCCTAGCACCCTCACAACTCAAGCTTCGTGACTGTATGTACTATAGTCGAGACGCTGTTATTCCCGGCGTCACTCCTCCTCTTTGCTTACGTCTTAGGAAGTCAAGGCTCTATAAAGTCTAGGTAGGTAGTATCGTTCGCCATTTTTGTTCTTTCGTTGCCGAGCTACCAGACGAGGGATCTATTTGCCACACCGTTAAACATTATCATGTCGCAGCTCCTATTATAATAAATCAAACGCACTGTAATTCAGCAAATGATTCAGCGACAAATAACGTCCTCGTGTGTTTTCTGCGAACGCCAACGAAAGAGCCAAAATGGCGGACGATTATATTAAGTATTTATCCAGCCTTAGGAAATGCTTTACATCTTCATCAGCAAATCACAAGACGCACACGTTTAAATGTAGCCGACTGCAACGTGATTGGCTGCCGGAAATTAGAGCGACGGGACTATAGATTGTGGTCGTACATTAACTGATACATCAACATTGAGTTTTTTTTTTTTTTTTTTTTTTTCCTCGCTGTTATTTATACTCGCTTTAACATCTTTGGTCATATCGCGAGTTAATCTTTGGTTGAAATCCGAAGGCCTGTGTACTATTGTTGAGACTGGTTCTATTGTTGTGAACTAGATGGCGACTGTATATGTATTACTGATTTGTTACGAATATGATTTCGGTGATGAATGAGGCCGGTGATATTCAGGGATGTTGTGGCCCGAATTTCCTGGCATTGCCTTACGGTTGAGGAAAAGCCCTGGAAAACCTCAACCAGGAAATTCAATCCGACCGGGAATCGAACCCGGGCCCTCTGCGTAAGAGACCAGCATGCTGACCCCTACACCACAGAGGTGGTCCATCGCTGAGTTATATAGAGTGATTTATATAGACCTAACATATTTATTTCAAAACGAATGATGCTAGCCACAATTTGTTATAGGTCTACCTCTTTGGGAGATTACTAACCTCTATAGCAAATGTTGAAAATTCCTTACTTATTCTGCTGGAAATTCACTTAATGACCAGTTTTTAACGTCAAATTAGCAGGAGTTCTGATTCCCTGTCACGAGATGCGCAGATGTTTATTCTTTATTCCTTATTGCTGGCAGCTGTTTTCGACATTTTTTTTAGTCACTGAAAATGCAGTACACATTAAATCAACGGCTCTTCCTTGTGAAGCAATACTGGATTACGAATTCAATTACAGCTACTCAAAGGACATACCAGAGAGAATTTGGTGTTCGTAATCCCCCCCAAAGAAACACAATACTGGTCCTGGTAAACAAATTGGAAACAACCGGATCTCTGGTGAGTAAAAAAGGCAAACATAAGAAATAAAGAATAAACATCTGCGCAACTCGTGACAGGGAATCAAAACTCCTGCTTAATTTGACGTTAAAAACTGGTCATTAAGTGAATTTCCAGCCAAATAAACAAAGAATTTCCAACATTTTCTATAGAGGTTAATAATCTCCCAAAGATACTCTACATTTGAGGTATAACATAGAATCATTCGTTTTGAAATAAAGAAAGAAATGTGTTAGTTCCATATAAATCACTCTGTATTACAGTCGATCTGGTTGACAGAGTTGGTATAGCGCTGGCCTTCTATACCCGAGGTTGCGGGTTCGATCCCGGGTCAGGTCGATGGCATTTAAGTGTGCTTAAATGCGACAGGCTCATGTCAGTAGATTTACTGGCATGTAAAAGAGCTCCTACGGGACAAAATTCCGGTACACCGGCGACGTTGATATAATCTCGATAGTTGCAAGCGTCGTTAAATAAAACATAATTTATTTTATTAAACTGACGATATAAAATTTGTTCGGTTGGCTGAATATATATATATATATATATATATATATATATATATATATATATATATAATTTGAACTGGTAATGGAAATTACGGGAAAACGGCTGAACGGATTTTAATAAATGCCCCCTCATTTTCATTGAAGCTTGGAACTCAAAGTTTTTCAGAAAAATAGTAGTTTTCAGTGAAATGTCAATTTTTCAACATAATTTTCCTATTTTCCAAAATCCATCTGTCCTCAGTTTTGAGAACTAGCTAACTGCATTTCAGAATAAAACAAAACACACACTACAGTAAACAATATTACACGAAGGCCATGATCTGCAAGAATGCTGACATATTTAGTGCTCAAATTAAATTGGTTATTAAAAACTTAACTTACTAAAAATAATTCACAGGTTCGATTCTGTGGTGTGTAATTTTCTGGGTACAGCTGTGTATTGGATATTAAAAACTACAAAACTTGAGGTGGTTTGATGACATTATTACCATTAGAAATGAAATATTATTGTAGTTAATGCCATGATGTGACTATTTTTCATTAATTATACATATTAATGCTATATTGATGATATGGAAGTGAAACGTTTTGGGGTTATATAAGTAGATGTAGAGAATAACTTAAATTAGATTTTGATTTATATATTTTACTGAGTGGCGGCTATATAGTATATATATATATAGTATACACGTATGTTACTAAAAGCTATAAAACTTACGTAAGATAATAATATTATTAAAAATCAAATATTATTATAGTTATTAATCAAGTGATGTTGGGTCTTTTTCATATACTTAATGGCGGTGTGGTGTAGATATTTATATGCGTGGCTCTCTTCAGTATTGGCTCGAGAGAGAGTATCTTTCATTATTATGGAAACAAATAACTTTCAGAATATCTGGTATTCTTCATTGAAAATAAATCTGAAAAATGTTTATTTGAACGTCTAATGAACTTACAAGGAGAGGACAAGCTATGTATATCACCGAATTAAATCATATTATGTGAAATGAAAGTACAAGACGTACTGTTTAAAGTCATACCTGGTATGGGTGGCCAATGACCCCTCGTTTTGGAAATATTAGCTATTGTTTGTGACATACTTCCGTTAGGTGCTCAATAGGGAAGCATTAGACTGTGTAACAGCGTAGCCCATATGGTTGGATGCTAAGTTGTTATCAAGGCAACCTGAGTTAGAATCTTAACTGGTTCTATATATTTTTTTTCTTTTAATAATGATTAATATTGTGATCACAGTTGTCTATTTACATACCTATATCATATTTCTCAATGTATTGAATGCTTCATCATGTTTTAAACAAATTACTAATTAGCTAACATTGTATTGTAAAGGATAAACAATGAAATACTGCTCACGTAGGAAGGTAAGATGTGTCACTGGTGTCTGTAGCAGCTATTCCATTTCATTTTGTACCCGATTCATTATGATGTCATAAAAACACACAAAACATACATATTTCCTGCACCATCCACAGCAAATGAAAGAAGGTTGTCCACAGTCACACACATTTTTCCGCACTTCTGCTGCGAAACAGACATCCTTCACATTCACAAACACTTCTCATTCGTTTATCAATTTTGATGCATACCACGCATATTTCAACATGGCTTTGAATATAGGAGCTGACAACTGAAAGTGAATAATAATAATAATAATAATAATAATAATAATAATAATAATAATAATAATAATAATATCAAGCTTTAAAAAATGAGAAGGCATTAGGATTCGAACTCGGGTTGCCTGGACGACAACTCAGCATCCAACCACATGAGCTACGCCGTTACACAGTCTAATGCTTCCCTATTAGGCACCTAACGGAAGTATGTCATAAACAATTGCCAATATTTCCAAAACGAGGGGTCATTGGCCACCCATACCTGGTATGACTTTAAACAGTGTGTCTTGTACTTTCATGTCACAAAATCTTATTTAATTCGGTGATATACAGAGCGTGTCCTTTCCTTGTTAGTTTGCAGCATTTGCTGCACAAGCCACTAGTTAATTGTGATTTTAACATATTGCTAAACAAAATGAAATGAAGGAAGGGTTGCCCAGAACGAAACTTTTCACCCCACAGAGCCAAAGTGTATTTCCAAAGTTTCATAGCACACAGGTAGAGCACTACATTTTTCTTTCGCTTCCCCGGTGCCATTCTTCTCCTTATTCGCGGTGTCTGGAAGGTGTTTGAATAAGATTTGCATGCATTACAGTCTCTCTTACAGCTGAGGTGACAGGGACCTGCTCTGTGTAACCAGGGCTCACATCATAGCATCAGTGGGTGGGACTACGCGACCGTCCTAGGGATCATTTAAAAAGGGAACAACCCTCTCCCCGCAAGCAGAACTAGGTCTCGCTTCTCTCGTCATCTTTACGTATATTAAAAGTCAATGTTACACGCAGTTAAGTGAGACAAAGCCACACAAGTGTTTGCAGTCTGCCGACAGCTTCATAACTTGACACCCTTTGCAGCTCTCACTTCAGAATTTTCGTCACTATCGCTCGCCAAACGTTACGGATAGGGATTTCTTTAAGCATTCTCGGCGATGTGCGTCACTATCGGTTAATTACGTAGTAACATGGATTACCAAAGCATGGTTAAAAAGTAAACATGTTCAAAATGTAATTTATTTACACCATTCATAATCACTCATGGTTAGCTGACACAGCGAATAGGGATTATAAAGAATGGACACTGAGCGAATTTTCCTGTATTTTGTTTCTCTGTGTGTCGGCGTTTAGTTCCACTTTCAAGCGCTAGAGGTTAGTGTAATCGAGCATACGCTAAGATAATAATTGAATACAGAGTTGAGACACAGGATCCAAACATCGCCTACCTTATTGCATAATCCAGTAACGATTTGCTTCAAATAAATTCTAGTTAACAGCTTTTCCTTATTTCTCAGTGACTAACTAGTTGTAATAATATTTTTTTTTATATTTCAGTTATAAAATTATGTATCAAATTCGTTTAATATCTGTATATAATATAATATAATATAGGTATATAGTTTTACTTCTCATAAGAGTTTTGTTTTTCCATTTTCATTGCTATCAAATCATTACATATTTTAATTGTTGTTGGGGTCAACGTCTCAACTCTCATTATAAACGAACTCTAGAGTCTAGACATTACAGTTAATGACGGATTTATTATTTTATGGATCCAATTTATTTTATTTGAGTACGTAATGTACCTAGATGTATTAATTATATGTGTTATATTTCCGCTGTGTCGACTGCTAGCCGGTGTGATGTCAGCGCCAACTCTAGGGAGAAAGCAGAATCTCACACTCTAGCTGGCTTGAAGGTCTTGAAATCAGTCCAGCTACATCAAAGGTACCGACGCAAAGTGTCCGTACTTAGTTACCTATACGCTGGCTGACATCTCATTTAACAAGGATAAAGTCTGGGCTGCGAAAGAAATTCCGAGTCGAAGTCGCTATCGATTTGAAATATTATCGTGTTACGAGGACTTCGCTGTATGTATGAAATAATTATACAAACACATCTGAACTGACCTCAATTTTCTAAAGAGTTTGTATTCCATGCAAAGGAGAAATGTGTGGTTAAGGGTCGATTGTATAAACCATTTAATCTTAGATCAGAGGTTAAATTGATCCTCGTTCTAGCTGAACTTGGAATTTTGTGTTGTATAAAGTCTAATCTGAGATTAATTTGTCTTAAACTAAAGTCAACTTTGACTGAAGAAATTTCTCCGATTAAGTTAGATGATCCAAGTTCAGTTATTCCTATTCTGTTTGAAATATACGAGTGGCAGATTGTGCAAAAAAGAATAACCATTATTATTAATATTAATAGATATGGTAGATATATTTATATACATATATATATATATATATATTTTTTTTTTTCAATTTCTTGCCTTATACACAAACATTCTTACGTTTTATAAGGCTATATTGTGTTCAGCAGTATCAAGTAACACAACCTATAATTATATTACGTCTATAACAACTATCAAGGTACATTCATAAATTTTCAATTAACTGTATTACTAAACGAAAATTGTCGTTTTATAAAGCTTTATTATGTTTAGCAGTATCAAACACCATAACATGATGATAATTTGGAGAACGGTCAACCTTCTTCTTATTGTACAATGCACAAAACAAACCAGTGTCTCCAACAGAGTGTACTGAAAGTCGCCAAAAAGTAATTGGAAAGTCGCTAGATTTCTCATTATCAACAATGAAAGATTCAATTTTGTCACTATGGGGTGCTAAAAAGTATCTAAATCCCTATTTAAGCCATATAACAGTTAAAAGAAATTGTCGTTCAAAAAGAGTTAAAGTCGCTAAATTGGCAACACTGAACAAACCTGTACAACATGGCCCGCCCATCACATACTTCACCTGTTTATGCGATGTTGCCAAATCCTTTTCACGTGAACTTAAATTGCATTTGAATCAAGGTAATTTGTTCGCAGAAAAGTTTTATACAATAGAAGAAGTGTCTGAACTCGGTTCACTTTCCGATCATCGATCAAAGTTGATCTTTAGTCAGGGAGTTTTATACAATTAGGCCTAAATGTTTCAATTAGATTCAATTTTTAGTTCTGTATCTATACTTATAATAAAATTTTACATTCAAAATAAAATTGACATTCTTTTGTTAATACAATATGAAACGTAACTGGCCGTATATATCGATTGTAACAATGACAGCATCCATGGATAATAAGGAAGGCTGTGGAATACCATATAAACTGCAGTTTCACTATTTTCGTTTAGTATTCTTATTAATGTTGTAAAATAAAAGTTTATGAATCATTTAAAATCAATTCATATTAACTAATAACGTGAATATGTTATAAAAGTCGAATTTACATGTTTTTAAAAAACTAATCTCAGGAAAAGAGCTTTCCACCTCGTCATGTTTGGTAAAGTCCTCGGAAAACGATATAATTTCGTATTGGCATTTCTTTCGCAGCCCAGTCTACACTGTTTCAGTGACAAAAGCATTTATACCTCTGTAAAGATGATGGTCAACGTCTAAAAGCGACTACTTTTACTCCATTCCATATCGAATGGAACATAATCTATATTTTCGTGTAGAATTTGTTTGTTTTTGGGCGCTACTATGTTCCTGGACTCCATTTCTTTGTTTTTAAGTGCTGTTAGGTTAAAATCTTACGAAATGGGAAACAAAGAACGAAAATGATTACTTCATAATGTAAATCTATGACACATTTAACTACCAGAAATAAATATGTAATATTAAAAACGTTCGAATATCCATAAAGAAGTCGGACTCGGTAGCGTAGTTGTATAGTACTGGACTTCTATGCTCGAGGTTGCGGGTTCGAACCGGCCCAAGTCGATGGCATTTAAGTGTGTTTGCATTGCCTTATCACTTCAGGTTTGAGTTGTATAGCCAAGAAATACCTTAGTTGTGGCGTCTTCCCCCGAATTACAGTCCGGACCAGCTTACTTAATACCTTAAGGGTGAAACCTAACCATTTTTCCCCCATTACTACATATAATAGTGGATTGTGGTGATTTTCTAGTTTGAAGGTTGAATTTTCTTTTGCCAACTTCGTTTCGAATTTCGATACTGAGAAATAGTACAACTAGTTACTTACTTACTTACTTACAAATGGCTTTTAAGGAACCCGAAGGTTCATTGCCGCCCTCACATAAGCCCGCCATCGGTCCCTATCCTGTGCAAGATTAAGCCAGTCTCTATCATCATACCCCACCTCCCTCAAATCCATTTTAATATTATCCTCCCATCTACGTCTCGGCCTCCCTAAAGGTCTTTTTCCCTCCGGTCTCCCAACTAACACTCTATATGCATTTCTGGATTCGCCCATACGTGCTACATGCCCTGCCCATCTCAGACGTCTGGATTTCAAGTTCCTAATTATGTCAGGTGAAGAATACAATGCGTACAGTTCTGTGTTGTGTAACTTTCTCCATTCTCCTGTAACTTCATCCCGCTTAGCCCCAAATATTTTCCTAAGCACCTTATTCTCAAACACCCTTAACCTATGTTCCTCTCTCAGAGTGAGAGTCCAAGTTTCACAGCCATATAGAAGAACCGGTAATATAACTGTTTTATAAATTCTAACTTTCAGATTTTTGGACAGCAGACTGGATGATAAGAGCTTCTCAACCGAATAATAACACGCATTTCCCATATTTATTCTGCGTTTAATTTCCTCCCGAGTGTCATTTATATTTGTTACTGTTGCTCCAAGATATTTGAATTTTTCCACCTCTTCGAAGGATAAATCTCCAATATTTATATTTCCATTTCGTACAATATTCCCGTCACGAGACATAATCATATACTTTGTCTTTTCGGGATTTACTTCCAAACCGATCGCTTTACTTGCTTCAAGTAAAATTTCCCTGTTTTCCCTAACCGTTTGTGTATTTTCTCCTAACATATTCACGTCATCTGCATAGACAAGACGCTGATGTAGCCCGTTCAATTCCAACTAGTACAACTAGTAGTAGTAGATTTTCTAACTGTAATGTTGGCAGCAGAAACAGCTCTTGTCGGGAGTGCAAATTCTGAAAATTCAAAATGTTCTAGATTTCTGAGCCGATTATTGGAAGCTAGTGAAATTTGAGCATATTAATAATTAATTAATATCAGTATTATATTAATACATAACAGTTATTTTAAGTGTTGCGTTGTGGTTACAATTCAAGATTATAGTCACATTAGTGTAAATAAATATAACATACGAGTATGGTGTGATATATGCCCTTGGGTGATCGATAAAAAATGCGCACGGAGGCAGCAAGTATAACTAGAATAGCAAAATTATTAGGAGTCGGAGTTTGTACTAATCATTTTACATAATGAATTCCAGTAATGGAATATGGTGCTGCATGTTGGGATCCTTACAGATTAGAACATATTAAGACACTGGAAAAGATTCAAAAACGGGCTCTTAAGTGTTGTCGGAAAAATTCACCATTAAAATGGGACACACGGACAGGAGAACGCGAATTCGATTATGCGCACTGTTCAAAACATACAGAGGTGAGCCTGCCTGGAGAGAAATAAAAAATACGTTGCAGCCGCCAAATTACTCTTCAAGGAACGACCACTCATATAAATTGAGGGAAAGAAGGCAGAGGACGGACACTGGAAAGTTTTCTTTTCTCAAGCGTACTATCAGAGACTGGAATGCTTTACCTGCAGACTTACTAAAGGCTTTACCAACAACCAAAAATGCATTTAAAAATTAGGCTTAAGGACCTTACTAATAGACGGTAATTATACACAGTAGTTAAAGGGTGTAAATGATATGTTGTTATTGAAGTGTTGTATCAGTGAAGAATTATGTTGTGTCAGTGAAGTGTGTTGTATCAGTGAAGAAGTATGTCGTGTCAGTGAAGTGTTCTGTGTAAGTGAAACGTGTTCCTGTCAGTGAAGCTTTATAGTTTATAGTGGCAGTGCAAAGAATTTGAACAGTGAAATGTTTTTGAAGTGGTAGTGAAATCAGGATAGAATCAGTAAAATGTGTCGTAGTTCCAGTGCAGTGAGTGAGTTGACAGCGAAATGAGTGTAATGTTGAAAGGTAGTTGTGCAGATATGAACATATACTAGTGGGTTTTAGTTCGATCTTAGTTTTAAGATACAAATTAGAATATTTCAAATGTTATTTTAAGTGATCGTTTCATTTAATTTAGTATATTCCCTGTTGTTGTTGTTGTTGTTATTATTATTATTATTACTATTACTATTATTATTATTATTATTATTATTATTATTATTATTTTTAGTATTAGTATTAATTATTAGTATTATTATTAATTGTATTTTTATTTAATAAGTTTATTATTGTCATTATTGAGTGTAATTAGTTACCACTGCCATCGGGTATATACCCATTGCAGTGTGAATAAATATATACATACATATACAAAATACATTTTTAGGTTAGGGCCTAAGTCTCGTCAATAGTAAACTGTTTAGTTAAAGCAATCAATTTCATGTTGCCAGATAAATTACATTTTAATATTAGATCATATTAATCTACTAATTTCCAACATAATGTGTGAGAGGTCCAGGAGGAAAATATAGGCCTACTCTTTCACAATTTATTGAACCGTTTAGAAAACACCTCCCATCACGAAGATGAGTTGTAGTAAATAAGCAAGTCGTCATTATTGTTAATAGTATAAGATTATTATTATTAATCATCCCGTTTAGCTCTACCATAAAAAATCTCGGAGTGCATTTCGAATCTAATCTCAATTGGGATACGCATATTAAATATACAGGGACATCATTTTATTTTTACTTGCATTTTTATTGTACCTGCATTTCTGAATGTACTTCATTCCCACCCCTTCACTAATGTCCTTGCTCCCGTCAGACACACAAACTTACGGCTGCTGTTGCATTCGAAGTCTTCAAGCAGTGAAGTAAACACTGCAGTGTATAGTGTGTTTCAGAAATATGGTTGCGTTTTCTATAGAAGAAAGAACCTGTATTAATAATATCGTACTAAAAATTATATTCAAGAAACGAAAAATTCAATTTCAGAGAATATGCTTCAAAATGTTTTTAATAATATGCGTAAAGAATTGAAGCCTGCATTGTAATGAACGGCAACCATTTTCAGCAACTTGTTTAAAAATTCAGATTAGCTTATTTTTAATTGAGGTGGCTAGAAGCAAAGGAATGCTAGTGGCATTTGTAATAACATGAGTTAAGTGCATCCAGTGTAAGCTAAAGTATCTAAAATTTTAGTGGCAAAGGGATATTTTAATCGCATCACATATTAAAACTTGAATAAAAATTTCACCGATTTTACGAAAGCTTAAATATTTAAACCCCATTTTCTCAAAAGAAACTTAAGTGAACTTACAACCCTTTACTTATGACCACCTAAATTTAAGTGCACTCTCTATATTGTATGTTAACATCAATAATTAATATGCTAAATAAAGTAGACATTACATAACGAACATAGCCACCTGAAAATTTGAGTTTTTGAAAAAAAAATGTTACTACTCTGCTGTACTTTGATAAATTCCGTAAAAGTGGTGATCAAACTGAAAATTGTAATATCGTATTTCCCTACAACATAAATGGACACACTACTTTTCTCTCCTCCTATACCTAGTAAAATGATTTATTTACATATTGCACTAGTAACATCAAACTCCTGTAATGGAAGGGGGGTAACAGTGTTTCCGAGTATAGCCAGGTTAATGTTAAAAATGTTGGTAAAAATAAAGTGATGTCCCTGTACATGCAGAAAGGCATTCTCTATTCTCCATTCACTAAAAAGATTGTATCATTATCCATCTAAATTAAAACAGACGCTGGTACAGACACTCATTCTACCTCACTTCGATTATTGCGACGTTTTGTTCAGTGATCTCAGGATTGATTCCGCTCAGAAACTACAGCGTGTTCATAACGCGTGCGTCCACTTCATTTGTAATGTTCCATACTACGATCATATCTCACCTTCTTTCGAGAAGTTATCATGGCTTAGGTTACATGAGAGGAGAAATCTGCACTCACTTTCTCTCCTATATCGAATTATGCACACTTCATCCCTCCTATTATTTATTCGCTTGTTTTCATACTCTTTCTCGCTATCATAATATTAATACTCGATCACAACGCGATAACATGCTAGAAATTCCACTCCACACATCGTCTCTGTATTCCTCATCTTTCACTGTTGCTACCTCTCGTCACTGGAACTCTCTGCCGCCTGAAGTCAAGGGCTGCCGAACATTGAAATCTTTCAAATCCAATTTAGAAAATTATCTTATGACGAGTTGCCAAACTAACTTACTATTATGACAAGTGTTGTATTGCATGTTTCCACGTATTCACATTTTTTTATGTTCTAGTGATATTTAACTTATTTTATATTTTTGTTTTCATATTTTCCGATAATGGTATATCTATAATGTGATCAGTTGAGCTATATATAATCATAATTTTCCTTACTGTGTGTACTTAAAAATACTGTATTCATTGTATGCTTTGTACTGCACTATTTTATTATTACTATTAGTATTATTATTATCATTATTATTATAACTATTCTTATTTTTATCATTATTATTATTATTATTATTAAACTATCACTAATTGTCTTATTTTTTTTATACTTTATACTTTGTTTGTCTCATTTATTTTGACCTGCTATTCACATTTCATTATGCTTTTTTCTTTCTTTCTGTATGTTATATATTATATCTGATTTCTACTTACTTGTTGTTTACATTTTATTATTATTATCTTATTCAGTTTTGTGTGTAAAATTGTAGTGTACTTTGTAAATTTATAGTGTTTTTGTAACGCAGTTTTACTCCTGGTTGAGTGTTAGAGAAGGCCGTATGGCCTTAACTCTGCCAGGTTAAATAAATTATCATTATTATTATTATTATTATTATTATTATTATTATTATCAATAATTGTCTTATTTTTTATACTTTATACTTTGTATGTCTCATTTATTTTGACCTGCTGTTCACATTTTATTATGCTTTTTTCTTTCTCTCTGTATATTATATATTATGTCTGATTTCTACTTACTTGTTGTTTACATTTTATTATTATTATCTTATTCAGTTTTGTGTGTAAAATTGTAGTGTACTTTGTAAATTTATAGTGTTTTTGTAACGCAGTTTTACTCCTGGTTAAGTGTTAGGGAAGGCCGTATGGCCTTAACTCTGCCAGGTTAAATAAATCATTATTATTATTATTGTACATGGCA